>NC_080429.1:51452335-51466246 GCF_029873635.1 Malania oleifera | reverse complement strand
TTATGTTTTAGGGTTTAGGATTTAGGGTTTAAGGCTTTGGATTTAGGGTTTAGGGTTTACGGTTTCAGGTTTAGGGTTAGGGTTTAGGGTTTAGGGTTTAGGGTTTGGGGTTTAGGCTTTAAGGTTTAGCATTTGGGTTTAGGGTTTAAAGATTATAGGAAAATGAAGAGGGAATAACTTCTTCCTCTGAACTCCAATTTGGAGGATTTGTTTTTTTATTTTGGGGTAGGGGGAAATTTCTAAAGCAATGGTACGATTGGTTTCCGGTTTTGAGGTCTGTTCAGGTTTATGGTTAAAGGTTTAGTTTTTTGGGTTTTAAGTTTTGGGTTTAAGGTTTACGGTTTATGGTTTACGGTTTTAGTGTTTATTGTTTAGGGTTCGCGGTATAAGGTCTAGCATTTAGGTTTTAGGGTTTTGGATTTAGCATTTTATGTTTTATGGTTTAGGGTTTTGGGTTTAGGATTTTGGATTAAGGGTTAGGGTTTAGGGTTTTAGGTTTAGGGTTGTGGTTTAGGTTTTTCTAGGTTTAGGCTTTAGGCTTTAGGGTTTATGGCTTTTGGTTTAGGGTTCTAGGGTTTAGGGTTTAGGGTTTATGGTTTAGGGTTTAGGATTAGGGTTTAGGGTTTAGGGTTTTGGGTTTAAGGTCTTATGCTTTAGTGTTTTGGGTTTAGGGGTTTGGGTTTAGTGTTTTAGGGTTTTGGATTTAGGTTTCAGGGTTTAGGATTTGGGGTTTAGAATTTGGGGCTTGGGGTTTAAGGTTTTGGGTTTATTGTTTAGAGCTTAGGGTCTAGGGTTTAGGGTTTTTGTTTTAGGGTTTAGGGTTTAGGGTTTAGGGTTTAGGGTTCGTGGTTTAGGATTTAGAGTTTCGAGTTTAGGGTTTAGGGTTTACGGTTTAGGGTTTTATGTTTTAGCGTTTAGGGTTTAGGGTTTTTGATTTTTTGTTTAGGGTTTAGGGTTTAGGGTATAGGGTTTAGGGTTTAGGGTTTCAGGTTTTATCTTTTAGTGTTTCGGGTTTTGGGTTTAAGGTTTAGGGTTTCGGGTTTAGGGTTAGGGTTTAGAGTTTTTTGTTTAGAGTTTAGGGTTTAGGGTTTTGGTTTTATGTTTTAGGGTTTGGGGTTTAAGGTTTAGTGTTTAGTGTTTAGGGTTTACGTTTAGGGTTTAGGGTTTTAAGGTCTAGTGTTTACGGTTTAGGGTTTAGAATTTAGGGTTTAGGGTTTATTGTTACTGCTTAGGGTTTAGGGTTTGGGGTTTGAGTTTTACGATTTAGGGTTTTGGGTTTAGGGTTTAGGGTTTGGGGTTTAGGGTTTAAAGTTTAGGGCTTAGGGTTTAAGGTTTAGGGCTTAGTGTTTAGGGTGTAGGGTTTTAGGGTTTGGGGTTTAGGGTTTATGGTTTAGTGCTTAGGGTTTAGGGTTTTATGTTTTAGGGTTTAAGGTTTAGGGTTTGAGGTTTAGGGTTTAGGGTTTAGGGTTTTATGTTTTGGGGTTTTGTGTTTAGGGTTGAGGGCTTTTGGTTTAGGGTTTACGGTTTATGGTTTTATGTTTTAGTGTTTTGGGTTTAAGGTTTAGGGTTTCGGGTTTGGGTTTAGGGTTTTTGGTTTTTGGTTTAGGGTTTACGGTTTAGGCTTTAGGGCTTAAGGTTTGGGGTTTATGGTTTTGGGTTTAGGGTTTAGGGTTTAGGGTTTTATGTTTTAGGGTTTAGGGTTTAGGGTTTGGTGTTTAGGGTTTTGGGCTTAGGGTGAGGGTTTAAGGTTTTTGGTTAAGGGTTTAGGGTTTACCGTTTGGGGTTTAGGGTTTATGGTTTTATGTTTTGTGTTTTAGGGTTTAGGATTGAGGGTTTTGGGTTTAGGGTTTAAATTTAGGGTTTTAGGTTTTGGGTTTAAGGTTTAGGGTTTAGGGTTTAATGCTTTAGTGTTTAGGGTTTAGTGTTTGGGGTTTAGAGTTTTAGGGTTTTGGGTTTAGGTTTTAGTGCTTCGGGTTGAGGGTTAAAGTTTGGGGTTTAGGGTTTATGGTTTTATGTTTTAGAGTTTAGGGTTTAAGGTTTATGGTTTAATGTTTTAGGGTTTTTGGTTTTTGTTTTAGGGTTTAGGGTTTAGGGTTTAGGGTTTCGGGTTTAGGGTTAGAGTTTCGGGTTTTCCGGGTTTAGGGTTTAGGGTTTAGGGTTTTTGGGTTTAGGGTTTAGGGTTTCTGGTTAGAGTTTTGGGTTTAGGGTTTAGGGTCTAGGGTTTTAGGTTTAGGTTTTAGGATTTAGTGTTTAGGGCTTTGGGTTTAGGGTCTAGGGCATAGGTTTTAGGGTTTTGGGTTTTGGGTTTGTTATTTAGTGTTAACGGTCTAGGGTTTGGGGTTTAGTGTTAAAGGTTTAGGGTTTAGGGCGTAGGTTTTAGGTTTTAGGGTTTAGGGTTTAGGGTTTAGGGTTTAGGGCTTGGGATTTGGGTTTTTTGTTTTGGGTTTAGTGTTTTGGGTTTTATGTTTTAGGGTTTAGGGTTTTATGTTTTTGGGTGTAGGGTTTATGATTTAGGGTTTAGGGTTTACGATTTCGGGTGTATGGTTAGGGTTTTTGGTTTAGGGTTTAGGGTTTAGGGTTAGGCTTTTGGGTTTAATGTTTAGGTTTTAGGGTTTAAAGATTATTGAAAAATGAAGAGGGTATAACTTCTTCATTTGAACTTCGATTTGGACGATTTTTTTATTTTTATTTTGGGGTAGGAGGAAATTTTTGAAGTAATTGTACAGTTGGTTTCTGGTTTTGGAGTCGATTCGTGGTTGTGGTTAAAGGTCAAGTTTTTTGGGTTTTAAGTTTAGGGTTTAAGGTTTACGATTTAGGGTTTACGATTTTAGGGTTTAGTGTTCAGTGTTCACGGTACAGCGGCTAGCATTTAGTTTTTAGGGTTTAGGGTCTAGGATTTAGGGTTCTATGTTTTCGGGTTTAGGATTTCAGATTTTGGATTTAGGGTTAGGGTTTAGTGTTTCGGGTTGAGGGTTATGGTTTAGCTTTTTCTTGGTTTAGGGTTTAAGGTTTAGGGTTTAGGCTTTTGAGTTTAGGGTTTTAGGGTTTAGGGTTTAGGGTTTAGGGTTTTGGGTTTAGGGTTTAGGGTTTACGGTTTAATGTTTTATGCTTTAGTTTTTAAGGTTTAAGGTTTAGGGTTTAGAGTTTTAGGGTTTTTGGTTTAGGTTTTGGGTTTTAGGGTTTAGGGTTTAGAATTTAGGGTTTAGGGCTTAAGGTTTTGAGTTTAGGGTTTATTGTTTAGTGCTTAGGGTCTAGGGTTTAGGGTTTAGGGTTTTTGGTTTAGTTTTTAGGGTTTAGGGTTTAGGGTTTAGGGTTTAGGATTTAGGGTTTAGTGTTTTATGTTTTAGGGTTTAGGGTTTAGGGTTTTGGGCTTTTGGTTTAAGGTTTAGGGTTTAGGTTTTAGGGTTTTATGTTTTAGGGACTAGGGTTTAGGGTTTAGGGTTTTGGATGTAGGGTTCAAGGTTAGGGTTTTGGGTTTTGGGTTTAGGGATTAGGTTTTATGGTTAGGCTTTAGGGTTTAGTGTTTAGGGTTTCGGGTTTAAAGATTATAGGAAAATGAAAAGGGTATGACTTCTTCGTTTGAACCCCGATTTGGACGATGTTTTTATTTATGAAGCAATGGTACGATTGGTTTCCAGTTTTGGTGTCGGTTCGAGGTTATGGTTCAAGGTTTTGTCTTTGGGGTTTTAAGTTTAGGGTTTAAGGTTTATGGTTTAAGGTTTAAGGTTTATGGTTAAGAGTGTACGGTTTCAGGGTTTAGTGTTTAGGGTCCATGGTATAGGGTGTAGCATTTAGGTTTTATGGTTTACGGTTTAGGATTTAAGGTTTTATGTTTTCGGGTTTAGGGTTTAGCGTTTAGGATTTTGGATTTAGGTTTAGGGTTTAGGGATTTGGGTTCAGAGTTATGGTTTCGGTATTTATGGGTTTAGGGTTTTAGGGTTTCAGGTTTAGAGGTTAGGGTTAGGGTTTAGGGTTAGGGTTTAGGGTTTAGGGATTAGGGTTAGGGTTTTGGGTTTTGGGTTTAAGGTTTTATGCTTTAGTGTTTAGGATTTAGGGTTTAGGGTTTAGAGTTTTAGGGATTTGGGTTTAGGTTTTTGGGTTAAGGGTTTAGGGTCTTGGATTTAGGGTTTAGGGTTTGCGGTTTACGGTTTATTGTTTAGTGCTTAGGGTCTAGGGTTTAGGGCTTAGGGTTTTTGCTTTTGGGTTTAGGGTTTAGATTCCGGGTTTACGGTTTTATGTTTTAGGGTTTAGGATTTAGGGTTTAGTGTTTAGCATTTTTGTGTTAGGGTTTAGGGTTTAGGGTTTAGCGTTTTTGTGTTAGCATTTGGGGTTTAGGGTTTAGGGTTTTTTGTTTAGGGTTTTTGGTTTATAGTTTAGGGTTTAGGGTTTAGAGTTTATGGTTTATGGTTTAGGGTTTAGGGTTTGGGGTTTAGGGTTTAGGGTTTGGAGGTCAGGGTTTATGGTTTTATGATTAGGGCTTTGGGTTTAGGTTTTAAGGTTTAGGGTTTAGGGTTTAGGGTTTAGGGTTTCCCATTTAGGGTTAGGGTTTTGGATTTTTGGTTTAAGGGCTTGGGTTTAGGTTTACGGTTTAGGGTTTTGTTTTTAGGTTTTAGGGTTTCAGGTTTCGGATAGGGGTTTAAGGTGTTATGTTTTTTGGATTTAGGGTTTTGGGTTTGGGTTTTTGGTTTTGGGTTTTTGGTGTAGGGTTTTGGGTTTAGGGTTTAGGGTTTAGAGTTAGGGTTTAGGGTTTTGTGTTTAGGGTTTAGGGTTTGGCGTTTACGGTTGGTGGTTTTATGTTTTAGGGTTTAGGGTTTAGGGTTTAAGTTTTAGGGTTTAGGGCTTACGGTTTAGGGTTTAGGGTTTAGGGTTTTGGGTTTTGGGTTTTAGGGTTTTAGGGTTTAGGGTTTAGGGTTTAGGGTTTAGGGTTTTAGGGTTTTAGGGTTTAGGGTTTAGGGTTTAGGGTTTAGGGTTAGGGTTTAGGGTTTGTAGTTAGAGTTTAGGGTTTTGGATTTGAGGTTTTATGTTTTAGTGTTTGGGGTTTAGGGTTTAGGGTTTAGAGTTTTAGGGTTTTGGGTTTAGGTTTTAGGGTTTAGGTTTTAGGGTTTAGAATTTAGGGTTTAGGGTTTAGGGTTTATGGTTTATTATTTAGTGCTTAGGGTCTAGGGTTTAGGGTTTAGGGATTTGTGTTTTTGGTTTAAGGTTTAAAGTTTAGGGTTTAGGGTTTGGGATTAGGGTTTAGGGTTTTATGTTTTAGTCTTTAGGGTTTAGGGTTTTATGTTTTAGGCTTTAGGGTTTAGGGTTTGGGGTTTAGGGTTTAGGATTTAGGGTTTAGGGTTCAGTGTTTATTGTTTATTGTTTAGTGCTTAGGGTATAGGGTTTAGGGTTTAGTGTTTAGGGTTTAGGTTTTAGGGTTTTTGGTTTAGGATTTTGGGTTTAGGGTTTAGGGTTTCATGTTTAGGGTTTTTAGTTTAGGGTTTAGGGTTTAGGGTTTTGGGTTTATGGCTTAGGGTTTAGGGTTTAGGGTTTATGATTTATGGTTTAGGGTTTAGGGTTTATGGTTTAGGGTTAGGGTTTAGGGTTTTTGGTTTAGGGTTTAGGGTTTATGGTTTACGGTTCGTGGTTTTATGTTTTAGGGTTTACGGTTTTGTGTTTAGGGTGTAGGGTTTAGGTTTGGTGTTTTGGGTTTTGGGTTTAGGGTTTGGGGTTTTGGATTTGGGTTTTGGGTTTTATGCTTTAGGGTTTAGGGTTTAGGGTTTGGGGTTTAGGGTTTAGGGTTTAGGTTTAGGGTTTTGGGTTTAGGGTTTCGAGTTTGGGGTTTACGGTTTGTGGTTTTAGGTTTTACGGTTTAGGGTTTAGGGTTTAGGGTTTAGGGTTTTAGGGTTTTAGGGTTTAGGGTTTAGGGTTTAGGGTTTAGGGTTTTAGGTTTTATGTATTAGTGTTTAGGGCTTAGAGTTTTACGGTTTTGGGTTTAGGTTTTAGGGTTTAGGGTTTAGGTTTTAGAATTTAGGGCTTAGGGTTTAGGGTTTATGGTTTGTTGTTTAGTGCTTAGGGTCTAAGGTTTAGGGCTTCGGGTTTAGGGTTTAGGGTTTTTGGTTTAGGGTTTAGGGTTTAGGGTTTAGGGTTTGGGATTAGGGTTTAGGGTTTTATGTTTTAGGGTTTAGGGTTTAGGGTTTGGGGTATAGGGTTTAGGATTTAGGGTTTAGGGTTTAGGGTTTTGGGTTTATTGTTTTTGGTTTAGGGTTTATGGTTTTGGGTTGAGGCCTTAGGTTTTAGGGTTTAGGGTTTTAGGGTTTAGGGTTTAGGGTTTTTGGTTTAGTGTTTAGGGTCTAGGGTTTTGGGCTTTGGGTTTTGGGTTTAGGGTTTTTGGGTTTAGCGTTTAGGGTTTGGGGTTTAGGGCTTAGGGTTTAGGGTTTAGGGTTTTGTGTTTTATGTTTTTGGGTATAGGGTTTAGGGTTTAGCGTTTAGGGTTTAGGGTTTGGAGTTTTATGTTTAGGGTTTTTGGTTTACGGTTTAGGGTTTAGGGGTTATGGTCTAGGGTTTAGGGTTTAGGGTTTAGGGTTTAGATTTTAGGGTTTTGGGTTTTAGGTTTCGGGTTTTGGGTTTTGGGGGGTGTTTTTTAGTGTTTAGGGTCTAGGGTTTAGTGTTAGTGTTTAAGGTTTAGGGTTTAGGGTTTAGGGTTTAGGTTTTAGGGTTTAGAGTTTAGGGTTTACAGTTTAGAGTTTAGGGTTAGGGTTTAGGGTTTTTGGTATAGGGTTTATGATTTAGGGTTTAGGGTTTAGGGTTTTCGGTTTTGGGTTTTATGCTTTTGGGTTTAGGATTTTGGGTTTAAGGCTTTGATTTACGGTTTAGTGTTTACGGTTTCTTTTTTAGGGTTAGGGTTTAGGCTTTAGGCTTTAGGCTTTAGTTTAAGGCTTTAGGGTTTAGTGTTTTGGGTTTTGGGTTTAAAGATTATAGGAAATTGAAAAGGGAATAACTTCTTCGTTTGGACTCCAATTTGGATGATTTGTTTTTTTATTTTGGGGTAGGAGGAAATTTCTGAAGCAATGGTTTGATTGGTTTCTGATTTTGAAGTCGGTTCGGGTTTATGGTTAAAGGTTTATTCGATTTTAAGTTTAGGGTTTAAGGTTTAAGGTTTACGGTTTAGGGTTTACGGTTTTAGGGTTTAGTGTTTAGGGTTCACGGTATAGGGTCTAGCGTTTAGGTTTTTCGATTTTCGATTTAGGGTTTTGGATTTAGAGTTTTATGTTTTATGGTTTAGGGTTTTGGGTTTAGGATTTTGGATTAAGGGTTAGGGTTTAGGGTTATGGTTTAGGTTTTTCTAGGTTTAGAGTTTTGGGTTTAGGCTTTAGGGTTTATGGTTTTGGGTTTAGGGTTTTAGGGTTCAAGGGTTTAGGATTTAGGCTTTAAGGTTTTGGGTTTTGGGTTTTGGGTTTTGGGTTTAAGGTTTTTTTGCTTTAGTGTTTCGGGTTTAGGGTTTAGCGTTTAGTGTTTTAGGGTTTTGGATCTAGGTTTCAGGGTTTAGGGTTTAGGGTTTAGAATTTAGGGCTTAGGGTTTAAGGTTTTAGGTTTTGGGTTTATTGTTTAGAGCTTAGGGTCTAGGGTTTAGGGTTTACGGTTTACGGTTTACGGTTTAAGGTTTAGGGTTGTTGGTTTAGGGTTTAGGGTTTAGGTTTTAGGGTTTAGGGTTTAGAGTTTAGGGTTTACGATTTAGAGTTTAGGGTTAGGGTTTAGGGTTTTTGGTATAGGGTTTATGGTTTAGGGTTTAGGGTTTTATGTTTTAGGGTTTTGGGTTTTATGCTTTAGGGTTTAGGATTTTGGGTTTAAGGCTTTGATTTATGGTTTAGTGTTTACGGTTTCTTTTTTAGGGTTAGGGTTTAAGGTTTAGGCTTTAGGCTTTAGGTTAAGGCTTTAGGGTTTAGTGTTTTGGGTTTTGGGTTTAAAGATTATAGGAAATTGAAAAGGGAATAACTTCTTTGTTTGGACTCCAATTTTGATGATTTGTTTTTTCATTTTGGGGTAGGAAGAAATTTCTGAAGCAATGGTTTGATTGGTTTCTGATTTTGAATTCGGTTCGGGTTTATGGTTAAAGGTTTAGTTTTTCGGGCTTTAAGTTTAGGGTTCAAGGTTTAAGGTTTACGATTTTAGGGTTTAGTGTTTAGGGTTCACGGTATAGGGTCTAGCGTTTAGGTTTTAGGGTTTTGGGTTTAAGGTTTTGGATTTAGGGTTTTATGTTTTATGGTTTAGGGTTTTGGGTTTAGGATTTTGGATTAAGGGTTAGGGTTTAGGGTTTCGGGGTTAGGGTTTTGGTTTTGGTTTTTCTGGGTTTAGGGTTAGGGTTTAAGGTTTAAGGTTTACGGTTTAGGGTTTACGGTTTTAGGGTTTAGTGTTTAGGGTTCACGGTATAGGGTATAGCGTTTAGGTTTTTAGGTTTTCGATTTAGGGTTTTATGTTTTATGGTTTAGGGTTTTGGCTTTAGGATTTTGGATTAAGGGTTAGGGTTTAGGGTTTCGGGTTTAGGATTATGGTTTTGGTTTTTCTGGGTTTAGGGTTTTGGATTTAGGGTTTTATGTTTTATGGTTTAGGGTTTTGGGTTTAGGATTTTGGATTAAGGGTTAGGGTTTAGGGTTATGGTTTTGGTTTTTCCGGGTTTAGGGTTTTGGGTTTAGGCTTTAGGGTTTATGGTTTTGGGTATAGGGTTTTAGGGTTCAAGGGTTTAGGATTTAGGCTTTAAGGTTTAGGGTTTTGGGTTTTGGGTTTTGGGTTTAAGGTTTTCTGCTTTAGTGTTTTGGGTTTAGGGTTTAGTGTTTTAGGGTTTTAAATTTAGGTTTCAGGGTGTAGGATTTAGGGTTTAGAATTTAGGGCTTAGGGTTTAAGGTATAGGGTTTTGGGTTTATTGTTTAGAGCTTAGGGTCTAGGGTTTAGGGTTTAAGGTTTAGGGTTTACAGTTTAAGGTTTATGGTTGTTGGTTTAGGGTTTAAGGTTTAGGGTTCAGGGTTTCGGGTTTGTGGTTTCGGGTTTAGAGTTTAGATTTAGGGTTTAGGGTTTAGGGTTTTATGTTTTAGGGTTTAGGGTTTGGGGTTTAGGGATTTTGGTTTACGGTTTAGGGTTTTATGTTTCAGGGTTTAGGGCTTAGGGTTTAGGGTTTCATGTTTAGGGTTAGGGTTTAGGGATTTTGGTTTAGGGTTTCCGATTTTTGGTTTAGGGTTTAGGGTTTAGGGTTTAGGGCTTAGGGTTTAGGGTTTGGGGTTTTGGTTTTAGTGTTTAGGGTTTTAGGTTTAGGGCTTAGAGTTTGGGCTTTTTGGGTTTTAGGGTTTACGGTTTTTGGTTTAGGGTTTAGGGTGTAGTGTTTAGAATTTAGGGTTTTGTGTTTAGGGTTTAGGGTTTAGTGTTTTATGCTTTAGTGTTTAGCGTTTAGGGCTTAGGGTTTAGAGTTTTTGGGTTTTGGGTTTTGGGTTTTGGTTTTAGTGCTTCGGCTTTATGGTAAGGGTTTAGGGTTTAGGGTTTTATGTTTTAGTGTTTAGGGTTTATGGTTTAGGGTTTAGGGTTTAGAGTTTTAGGGATACTTTTTGGTTTTAGGGTTTAGGGTTTAGGGTTTCGGGTTCGATGTTAGGATTTAGGGTTTAGCGTTTAGGGTTTAGGGTTTTAGGGTTTAGGGTTTAGCGTTATGGGTTTAGGGTTTTGGGTTGAAGGTTTTATTTTTTCGTGTATTGTGTTTAGGCTTTAGGGTTTAGAGTTTTAGGGTTTTGGGTTTGGGTTTTAGGGTTTTGGGTTTAGGTTTTAGGGTTTCGGGTTTAGTATTTAAGGTTTGAGGTTTAGGGCTTTGGGTTTAGGGTTTAGGGTTAGGGTTTAGGGTTTTAGGGTTTAGGGTTAGGGTTTAGGGTTTAAGGTTTTATGCTTTAGTGTATAGGATTTAGGGTTTAGGGTTTAGAGTTTTAGGGTTTTGCGTTAAGGTTTTAGGGTTTAGGGTTTAGGGTTCAGAATTTAGGGTTTAGGGTTTAAGGTTTAGGGTTTAGGGTTTATTGTTTATTGCTTATGGTCTAGGGTTTAGGGTTTAGGGTCAAGGATTTAGGGCTTAGGGTTTAGGATTTTTTGTTTAGGGTTTATGCTTTAGGTTTTTAGGTTTTAGGGTTTAGAGTTTAGGGTTATATGTTTTAGGGTCTAGGGTTTTTGGTATAGGGGTTTGGATGTTGGGTTTAGGGTTTATGATTTCGGGTTTAGGGTTAGGGTTTAGGTTTTAGGGTTTAGGGTTTAGGGTTAGGCTTTGGGGTTTGGTGTTCAGGGTTTAGGGGTTAAAGATTTTATGAAAATGAAGAGGTTATAACTTCTTCGTTTGAACTCCCATTTGGACGATTTTTTTATTTTTATTTTGGGGTAGGAGGAAATTTTTGAAGCAATGGTACAATTGGTTTTCGGTTTTGGAGTCGGTTCGGGGTTGTGGTTAAAGTTCTAGTTTTTTGGGTTTTAATTTTTGGGTTTAAGGTGTAAGGTTTAGGTTTTAGGGTTTACGATTTTAGGGTTTAGTGTTTAGGGTTCACGATACAAGGTCTAGCATTTAGGTTTTAGGGTTTGGGGTTTAGGATTTAGGGTTTTATGTTTTAGGGTTTAGGGTTTAGGGTTTAGGGTTTAGGATTTTGGATTTAGGGTTAGGGTTTAGGGTTTCGGGTTTAGGGTTATGGTTTACGTTTTTTGGGGTTTAGGGTTTTCAGTTTTGGGTTTTGGGTTTTGGGTTTTAGGTTTTTTGGGTTTAGGGTTTAGGGTTTAGGATTACGGTTTAGGGTTTAGGGTTTAGGGTTTAGGGTTTAAGGTTTTATGCTTTAGTGTATAGGATTTAGGGTTTAGAGTTTTAGGGTTTCGGGTTAAGGTTTTAGGGTTTAGGGTTTAGGGTTTAAAATTTAGGGTTTAGGGTTTAGTGTTTATTGTTTAGTGCTTATGGTCTAGGGTTTAGGGTTTAGGGTTTAGGGTCTAGGGTTTAGGGCTTAGGGTTTAGGATTATTTGTTTAGGGTTTAGGGTTATATATTTTAGGGTGTAGGGTTTAGGGTTTAGGGTTTTGGATGTTGGGTTTAGGGTTTACGATTACGGGTTTAGGGTTGGGGTTTAGGGTTTAGGGTTTAGGGTTGAGGGTTAGGCTTTGGGGTTTAGTGTTTAAGGTTATGGGTTTAAAAATTTTAGGAAAATGAAGAGGCTATAACTTGTTCGATTGAACTCCCATTTGGACGATTTTATTTACTTATTTTAGAGTTTGGGGAAATTTATGAAACAATGGTATGATTGGTTTCCGTTTTTGGAGTCGGTTCGAGGGTATGGTTCAAGGTTTTGTTTTAGGGGCTTTAAGTTTAGGGTTTAAGGTTTAAGGTTTACGATTTTAGGGTTTAGTGTTTAGTGTTCATGGTATAGGGTCTAGCATTTACAGTTTAGGGTTTTGGGTTTAGGGTTTAGGATTTAGGGTTTTATGTTTTAGGGTTTAGGGTTTGGGGTTTAAGATTTTGGATTTAGGGTTAGGGTCTAGGGTTTCAGGTTTCGGGTTATGGTTCAGGTTTTTCTGGGTTTAGGGTTTTGGGTTTAGGGTTTTGAGTGTATGGTTTTAGGGTTTTTGGGCTTGGGGTTTAGGGTTAGGGTTTAGGGTTTAAGGTTTTTTGCTTTAGTGTTTAGGGTTTAGGGTTTGGGGTTTAGAGTTTTAGGGTTTTGGGTAAAGGTTTTAGTGTTTTGGGTTTTGGGTTTAGGGTTTAGAATTTAGGTTTTTGGGTTTACGGTTTATTGTTTAGTGCTTATGGTCTACGGTTTAGGGTTTAGGGTTTAGGGTTTAGGGTTTTTGGTTTAGGGCTTAGGGTTCAGGGTTTAGGGTTTAGGGTTCAGGGTTTTCGGTTTTTCGTTTAGGGTTTAGGGTTTTGGGTTTAGGGTTTAGGATTTTTTGTTTAGGGTTTAGGATTTAGGGTTTGGAGTTTAGGGTTTAGCGTTTTATGTTTAGGGCTTAGGGTTTAGGTTTTAGGGTTTAGTGTTTAGGGTTTAGGGTTTAGGGTTTTTGGCTTAAGGTTAAGGGTTAAGGGTTTATGCATAGGGTTTATGGTTTAGGGTTTTGGGTTTAGGATTTAGGGTTTAAAGTTTAGGGTTTAGGGTTTTATGTTTTAGGGTTTAGGGTTTAGGGTTTAGGGTTTAGGGTTAGGGTTTAGGGTTTTTGGCTTAAGGTTAAGGGTTAAGGGTTTATGCATAGGGTTTATGGTTTAGGGTTTTGGGTTTAGGATTTAGGGTTTAAAGTTTAGGGTTTAGGGTTTTATGTTTTAGGGTTTAAAGTTTGGGGTTTTTGGTTTAGGGTTTAGGGTTTAAGGTTTTATGTTTTAGGGTTTAGGGTTTGGGGTCTAGGGTTTAGGGTTTCGAGTTTAGGGTTAGGGTTTAGGGTTTATGTTTTAGGGTTTATGGTTGTCGTATTATGTTTTATGGTTTGGGGTTTAGGGTTTAGGGTTTAAGGTGTAGGTTTAGGTTTTAGGGTGTTCGCTTAAGTGTTTAGGGTTTGGTGTATACAATTTGGGGTTTTATATTTTAAGGTTTAGGGTTTAGGGTTTAAAGTTTAGGGTATAGGGTTTAGTGTTTAGGGTTTTGGGTTTAGGGTTTTATGGTTTTTGGGTTTAGGGTTTAGGATTTAGGGTTTAGGGTTTGGGGTCAAGATTTAGGGTTTTGGGCTTAAGGTTTGGGGTTTTTCGTTTTGGTGTTTAGGGTTTAGGGTTTAGGGTTTAGGATTTGAGTTTTTATATTTTAGTGTTTAGGGTTTAGGGTTTACAGTTTACAGTTTTAGGTTTTTGGGTTTGGGTTTTAGGGTTTAGGGTTTTTGGTTTCGCGTTTAGGGTTTATTGTTTAGTGCTTAGGGTCTAGGGTTCAGGGTTTAGTGTTTATGGTTTAGGTGTAAGATTTAGGGTTTAGGTTTAGTTTTTGGGGTTTGGGGTTAGGGTTTAGGGTTTTATGATTTAGGGTTTACGGTTTACGGTTTAGGGTTTAGGGTTTAGGATTTTTGGTGTAGGGTTTAGGGTTTAGGGTTTAGGGTTTAGGGTTTGGAGTTTACGGTTTGTGGTTTTTTGTTTTAGGTTTTAAGGTTTAGTGTTTAAGGTTTAGGGTTTAGGATTTAGGGTTTTGGGTTTTGGGTTTAGGGTTTTAGGGTTTACGATTTAGGGTTTGGGGTTTAGGGTTTAGGGTTTAGGGTTTTGGGTTTTGGGTTTTTTTCTTTTGTGTTTAAGGTTTTATGTTTTTGTGTTTAGGGTTTAGGGTTTTGAGTTTTACGGTTTTGGGTTTAGGGTTTAGGGTCTAGAGTTTAGGGTTTTCGGTTTAGGCTTTAGGGTTCATTGTTTAGTGCTGAGGGTCTACAGTTTGGGGTTTAGGGTTTAGGGTTTAGGGTTTTATGTTTTAGGGTTTAGGGTTTAGGGTTTGGGGTTTAGGGTTTAGGGTTTTCGGTTTAGGGTTTAGGATTTTGGGTTTAGGGCTTAGGGTTTAGGGTTTAGGGTTTAGGGTTTTACGGTTTAGGGTTTAGGGTTTACGCTTCGGCTTTAGGGTTTTTGGTTTTGGGTTTAGGGTGTAGGGCTTAGGGTTTTGCGTTTTGGGTTTTAGGGTTTTGGGTTTTGGGTTTTTGGTTTAGGATTTAGGGTTTAGGGTTTTTGGTTTAGGGTTTAGCGTTGTTGTTTAGGAATTAAGGTTTAGGGTTTAGCATTTTAGGGTTTAGGGTTTACGGTTTTGTGTTTAGGGCGTAGGGTTTAGGGTTTAGCGTTTAGGGTTTTGTGTTTATGGTTTAGGGTTTAGGGTTTAGGGACTTGGGTTTAAGGTTTAGGGTTTTGTGTTGAGGGTTTTTGGTTTTGGGTTTAGGGTTTAGCGTTTAAGGTTTTATGTTTTAGCATTTAGGGTTTAGTATTTAGGGTTCTGGGTTTTGGGTT
>NC_080429.1:51339835-51449835 GCF_029873635.1 Malania oleifera | reverse complement strand
AGGGTTTACGATTTTTGGTTTAGGGTTTAGGGTTTAGGGTTTAGGGTTTAGGGTTTAGGGTTCTTGGTTTAGGGTTTAGGGTTTAGGGTTTAGGGTTTAGGGTTTAGGATTTAGGGTTTTAGGTTTAGGGTTTAGGGTTTAGGGTTTTATGCTTTTGTGTTTAGGGTTTAGGGCTTAGGGTTTATAGTTGTAGGGTTTTGGGTTTTGGTTTTAGTGCTTTGGGTCTATGGTTAGTGTGTTGGGTTTTGTGTTTAGGGTTTTATGTTTTAGTGTTTGGGGTTTCTGGTTTAGGGTTTAGAGTTTTAGGGTTAATTTTTTTTGGTTTTAGGGTTTAGGGTTTTGGGTTTTGGGTTCGGGGTTGGGGTTTACGATTTAGGGTTTTGGGTTTAGGGTTTTAGGGTTTTAGGGTTTAGGGTTTAGGGTTTTGCGTTTGGGGTTAGAGTTTAGGGTTTAGGACTTAGGGTTTATAGTTTTATGTTTTCGTGTTTAGGGTTTAGGCTTTTGGGTGTAGAGTTTTTGGGTTTTGGGTTTAGGTTTTAGGGTTTAGGGTTTAGAGCTTAGGGTTTTGGGTTTAGGGCATAGGATTTTGGGTTTAGGGTTTTTTGTTTTGTGTTTAGGGTCTAGGGTTTAGGGTTTAGTTTTTAAGGTTTTGGGTTTTGGGCTTAGGGTTTAGGTTTTGGGGTTTAAGGTTTTGAGTGCAGGGTTTAGGGAATACATTTTAGGGTTAGGGTTTGGGGTTTTTGCTTTAGGGTTTTGGGTTTTAGGTTTAAAGATTTAGGGTTTATGTTTTTGGTTTTAAGGTTTAGGGTTTACGGTTTTGGATTTAGGGTTTAGGGTTTAGGGTTAGGATTTTGGATTTAGGGTTAGGGTTTAGGGTTTCGGGTTATGGTTTAGGTTTTTCTGGGTTTAGGGTTTAGGGTTATGGTTTAGGTTTTTCTGGGTTTAGTGTTTAGGGTTATGGTTTAGGTTTTTCTGGGTTTATGGTTTACGGTTTAGGGTTTTGAGTATATGGTTTATGGTTTTAGGGCCTGGGGTTTAGGGTTAGGGTTTAGGGTTCAAGGTTTTATTCTTTAGTGTTTAGGGTTTAGGGTTTGGGGTTTAGAGTTTTAGGGTTTTGGTTTAGGTTTTAGGGTTTTGGGTTTAAGGTTTAGGGTTTAGAAGTGAGGGTTTAGGGTTTATGGTTTAGGGTTTAGGATTTTCGATTAAGGGTTAGGGTTTAGGGTTTCTAGTTTAGGGTTAGGGTTTAGGTTTTTCTGGCTTTAGGGTTTAGGGTCTAGGATTTTGGGTTTAGGGTTTTTGGGTTTTCGGGTTTTTATGTTTAGGGTTTAGGGTTTAACGTTTATTGTTTAGGGTTTAGGGTTTAAGATTTTATGCTTTAGTGTATATGGTTTAGGTTTTAGGGTTTAGAGTTTTAGGGTTTTGGGTTAAGGTTTTAGGGTTTAGGGTTTAGAATTTAGTGTTTAGGGTTTAAGGTTTAGGTTCTAGGGTTTAGGGCCTAGCGTTTAGGATTTTTTGTTTAGGGTTTAGGGTTTAGGATTTAGGCCTTAGGGTTTTGGGTTTAGGTTTTTATGTTTTCAGGTTTAGGGTTTAGGGTTTAGGGTTTAGGGTTTTTGGTTCAGCGTTTTGGGTTTTTAGTTCAGGGTTCAGGGTTTAGGGTTTAGGGTTATATGTTTTAGGGTCTAGGGTTTATGGTTTAGGGTTTTGGATGTTGGGTTTAGGGTTTACGATTTCGGGTTTAGGGTTAGGGTTTTGGGTTTAGGGTTTAGGGTTTAGTGTTAGGCTTTCGGGTTTAGTGCTTTGGGTTTAGTGTTTTGGGTTTTGGGTTTAGGGTTTATGGTTTAGGGTTTAGGGTTTTAGGGTTTTAAGGTTTAGGGTTTAGGGTTTAGGTTTTGGGTTAGGGTTTAGAGTTTAGGGTTTAGGATTGAAGGTTTTACGATTTAGTGTTTTGGGTTTAGGGTTTAGGGTTTAACGTTTTAGGGTTTTGGATTTAGTATTCAGGGTTTAGGGTTTAGGGTTTAGAATTCAGTGTTTAGGGTTTAAGGTTTTAGGGCTTAGGGTCTAGTGTTTAGGGTTTAGGGTTTAAGGTTTAGGGTTTGGGTTTTTATGTTTAGTGTTTGGGGTTTAGGGTTTAGGGTTTAGGGTTTAGGGTTTACAGTTTGTGGTTTAGGGTTTAGAGTTCAGGGTTTAGGGTTTAGGGTTTTATGTTTTAGGGTTTAGGGTTTGGGGTTTAGGATCTTTTGTTTTGGGTTTAAGGTTTAGGGTTTAGCATTTTATGTTTTAGGGCTTTGGGTTAGGGTTTAGGGTTTTTAATTTAGGATTTAGGTTTTAGGGTTTACGGTTTACAGTTTGTGGTTTTATGTTTTTGGGTTTAGGGTTTAGGTTTAGTGTTTAGGGTTTAGGGTTTTAGGGTTTAGGGTTTAAGGCTTAGGGTTTTTGGTTTAGGGTTTAGGGTTTAGGGTTTAGGGTTTAGGGCTTAGGGTTTTTGGTTTAGGGTTTAGGATTTTGGATTTAGGGTTAGGGTTTAGGGTTTCGGGTTTAGAGTTATGGTTTTAGTTTTCTGGGTTTAGGGTTTAGGGTTTAGGGTTTTGAGTATAGGGTTTTAGGGTTTTAGGGGTTGGGGTTTAGGGTTAGTGTTTAGGGTTTAAGGTTTTAGGGTTTTGGGTTTAGGGTTTAGGGTTTAGAAGTTAGGGTTTATGGTTTATGGTTTAAGGTTTAGGGTTTAGGGTTTAGGATTTTCGATTAAGGGTTAGGGTTTAGGTTTTTCTGGGTGTAGGGTTTAGGGTTTTTTGGGGTTTTGGGTTTAGGGTTTGTTATTTAGGATTTAGGGTTTAGGGTTTAAGATTTTATGCTTTAGTGTATAGGGTTTAGGTTTTAGGGTTTAGAGTTTTAGGGTTTTGGGTTAAGGTTTTAGGGCTTAGGGTTTAGGTTTTAGACTTTAGGGTTTAGGATTTAAGGTTTAGGTTTTAGGGCCTATTGTTTAGTGCTTAGGGTCTAAGGTTTAGGCTTTAGGGTTTAGGTTCTTGGGTTTAGGCCTCAGTGTTTAGGATTTTTTGTTTAGGGTTTAGGGTTTAGGGTTTAGGCCTTAGGGTTTTTGGTTTGGGTTTTTATGTTTTAGGGTTTAGGGTTTTTGGTTCAGGGTTCAGGGTTTTTGGTTCCAGGTTTAGGGTTTAGCATTTAGCATTTAGGGTTTAAGGTTTAGGGTTATATGTTTTAGGGTCTAGGGTTTATGGTTTAGGGTTTTGGATGTTGGGTTTAGGGTTTTATGTTTTAGGGTTTTGGGTTTTGGGTTTAGGTTTTAGGGTTTCAAGTTTAGGGTTAGGGTTTTTGATTTTGGTTTTAGGTTTTAGGGTTTACGGTTTGTGGTTTTTTGTTTTTGGGTTTAGGGTTTAGGTTTAGTGTTTTGGGTTTAGGGTTTAGGGCTTAGGGTTTTTGGTTTAGGGTTTAGGGTTTAAGGTTTAGGGTTTAGGGCTTAGGGTTTTGGGTTTAGGGTTTAGGGTTTAGGGTTGATGATTTTTTGTTTAGGGTTTAGGATATTAGGTTTTGGGTTTTGGGTTAAGGACTTAGAGTTTAGGCTTAGGGTTTTTGTTTTAGGGTTTAGGTGACTTACTAGAAAAATGAGCAGCTCGGAAGCTATCCCAAGTATAGGAGTTACGTCGTGTAATATTAAGCCCAAGGACTAGATCGTCTCCTCAGGGAATGCGTTTTAATCTCAAAATTTACTTTCTTCCAATCGAAATTAAAAAGGTACTGAACTCAGTTGAGATTCGGATTTTCAAAATTGTTTGATTTTACTTTTAACAAATTAAATAGCATGCAAGTTAAAGTCCTAAAACTAACATGTAATGAACTAAAGAATAAAAACGGGAAACCCTAACCTACTCAAGGAAACATCAAAGCACGCGTTAATTAAGGATGGTAACCTAAAACATGGAATTAAAAACACACTATGGAAACTCAATTAGATTCAAACGCACACACTAAAAACCAAGACCTTAACACAAAGCAAGAACTCGAACCAAAATAAAAAAAAACACAAATAAAAACCTAAATTTAACGAAACACAATAAAAATGCAAACTTTGATAAATCTGACCGTAAATAAACCGAGCTACAAAAAAAATCTAAAACTTGGGCAACTTCAAAACAAAAACAATATTTTTTTCTTTTTTTTTTTTTTCTTTTTAATAACCAAACCAAACCTTAACAAAATTAACTAAATGACTCGAACAATAATTAAATCTACCACCGAAAACAATAAAAAACATTAATAAATAATTAACCACTACAATGATAATCTTGTTTTGAAGTTTTTTTTTTTCCTTTTTTATATTTTATAATTTTTTTTCTTTTTCTTTATTACTATTTTTCAAGAAGTAAAATGGAATTTAAATTGAAAGAACGATAAAAAGCCACTAATTTAAATATAATAATAACTTGAATTAAAAACAAGATAAGTAAACAAAAAGAGAATTAAACTTCAAAAGAAATTAAAACCAATTGAACAATATTCAAATAAACTCTTCACGAATTTAATAAATAACTAAACAAATAAAAAAAAAAAAACAAAGCATTAAGTTGTAATTGAAATTAAATGGAAGAAAAGAAAAGAAGAAAGAGGAGAGAGAGCAAAACAGAGAGTGATTGCAGAGGAGGATCCAAAGGAGGCTGTGTTGGAGCTGTGCAGCTGTGCTCTGTGCTGGTATTCTGCTGGAAGACTGGAGAAGGGCGCGGGACTGCTGTGTTGCCGGTGTTGGATGCTCACGGGTTGCTATGGCTTCGGAAATTTGGTATGGTGAAGCTGCGGCTGCTGCTGTGTTGCTGTTTTTGGACGAGAAGGCTGCTGCTGTGTTGCTGTTTTTGGGTAGCAGAGAACTGCTGTGGAGGAACAGGGGGCTGAGGAGGTTTTGCAGCAGCAGGCTTGGTTGATCTTTGTTGCTGCGGCGGAGCTAGTGCACGCTGTTTGGCCGGATGTTGCAAAGACACGAAGATTAACCGAGAGGGAGAGAGTGAGAATAAGAGGATGAGAGATTGGAGAGAGAAGAGGAGCAGGGATGAGTGGAACTGGGAACGAGAGAGGCTGCAAGAAATTAAAGAAAACAAGGGAGGAAAGAAAGGGAAGCAGAGAAAGGCAAAGCGGCAATTGAAAGAGAAAAAAACAAAAACCAAAGAAGAAGAAGAAGAAGAAGAAGAAGAACAGAGGAGCGTGAGGAAGTGGAGGCTGCGCTGAAGGAAAGGTTTAAAAAGAGAAAAAAAAAAAGAAACCCTGCCCAATTAGCCAACCCGACCCGGCTATGCATGGCCGGGTCACATCAACTATCCAATTTTTTAATTTTTTTTCATTTTATTTGTTCTCTGTTCATTGTAAATTCTGCTCTTCTGAAGCCTGTATCTCACAAAACTCAAAACACAAAAGTTGTAGATGATCCTTTTCGCTTTCTTTAGAAATTTGAATCTTCTCAATCGAAGCTTAGAAAGAAAAGTTATGCACGAAATACGAACAGGTGTCGGTTTTGATTCCTGGGAATTTTCTTGCGACAAAAAAATACCAAAACTTCATAAATAGTGCAATAAATTTCAAGAATGATGATTTTGGAACTTTATTAAAATATTGGATAATTTTGGACATTTAATGAAAAATATAAACGGTAAAACCCGGGTTAAACGTCCAATTACGCAGTTTCGGTGCGTAATCACACCCCCCAACTAACGTTTTGCTAGTCTCTAGCAAATGACGTGAATGAATCTCAGGGTGGTGTCTACAACTACATACTCTGGTGATCATGAAATCAATGCACATGCGATATAATTATACCACTTCACATACAAGAACATAACTGAATTACACACAAGCTCGTTCATATTCAATGCACACGACTCCAAAGCACATCACTCATGCAAGTTTCATCGTTTATATGTGATTTGAGAGTAGTATACTCACATGAAGTTAATCAATGGCACATTCAGAGTTAATGCAATCATATAAGTTCGAGTATAAACAAGTAAACTCTCGAGGTGTGTGTGATATGTGTGACTCAGTACACCTAGGACGCCAATGGACACCTACAGAACGGTCGCTTTGACTCGGTCTAACTGGTATACCCTCAAAAATACTCAAAGAAAATGGGTTCACTCATCATATGTGAGGAGGAGTGTCGCGATCAAACATCCCACATATTAAAAGGAACAACACTAAATATATGGAGTGGACTAGTCAGGAAAGGATCTAGCCTATCTATGAGGTGTCGGGTCCTTCACCCTAGCATCTTCTCACCTACTCACCATATCCAACCGAGACCACCCTAGATCAACTTATTCACAAACTTATCGTGAATACATCTGAGGCATTAACCGGTTGAAGCATCTTCATATGTGGAAAACATGTGTTGTCCTTGACTTTTTGTGATATGTATTTGGGCTGGCATTGACTTTCATTTTATGCGCATGTGTAACTTATTTTTTTTTTTTTTGCTCATTCTTTATTTTCTGTCTTTTCTTGAGCAATGAGGACAATATTAACACTTCTTTTGTAATCTTCATACCATCAATGGGAATTCTCGAATAGAAATTTATGAATTAAATCTATCTCTAGGGGTGGCTCAGCCTTCACATCTTGAGTAGGCTACAAGACCTAGGTTTCTATCTCCCCACTAGGTGTCACCTCTAGGCTAGCAAATCAAAAATAAAGACTAGTGTACAAAGGAATCATCTAGAAAAAGAGAATTGAGTTCTATGAACTCTGATTTGATATTAACGCTCAAAAGGATGATAAATAGCTCAAGGATATCTCACAAGGTGTCATAGTCTCCACGGGTGTTCTCTCAGTGCTCACAGGAAAACCTAAGTGCAATGAATCACGTGAATGTGTTTATTTAGCCTCGTGAGATGCATGTAGATACAGGAAATTATATAACCAAATTAACACGAATGTACTACCAATCGATTCTTCATGGAGTCATAAGATCATATAAAGAGAAAACTATGCATGATTGACTCAAGTGTATCATTCTTAAGTTATACGCAAGTATGTAAAGGGTATACAAAGTGTTAAGCATGAAATAGGGCAGTGTAATTCCTCAGTGCTCCTCCTTTCTTTCTCTTTCTTTTTGAAATTTTTTTGTTTTTTTTATTTTTTTTTGTTTTTTTTTTAAATTAAAAACCCAGTACGTGTACATGCACATTGTCACATGCGAATGCTCACCCCCCCAACTAAAGTGGAACATTGTCTTCAATGTGAAAGCGTGGGGAAAATAAAATTGTGCACGGTAAACAACTAATGGAAAAGTACTACTAACTAATGTAACAAGAAAGAAAAGGGAAAAACACAACTAAAACAAATAAATGCAGAAAAGAAAAAAAAATAAAAAAATAAAAATAAAACAATAGCATAGAAAGGTTAGAAGACTCCCCTAGGGTCTTGCAGAAGCAATACCTCTTTGTCAACATCGAATGGGGTCATGAAAGGCTTTAGGCGCTGTCCATTGACTGTGAAACGGTTGCCATTCTTCGGATTTACAATCTCTACCGCACCATGAGAATGAACTTTTTCAACAATATATGGACCACCCCATCGGGATTTCAATTTCCCAGGAAACACATGCAGTCGGGAGTCATAGAGTAGCACTTGTTGAGAAGGGAACAGTTGCTTTTCCTTGATGTTCCTATCATGTAGCAACTTCATCCGCTCCTTAGCCAAACGAGCATTATCATAAGCGTCCCTGCGAGATTCTTCAAGCTCGCATACCTGCAATTTTCTTAAACCTTTGGCATCATCAAGTGAAAGGTTAATCTGTTTGATAGCCCATAATGCACGATGCTGAATTTCAACAGGTAAATGACACGCCTTACCGTATACTAACCTGTAGGGAGACATCCCTAAGTTTGTCTTGAAAGCTGTTCGGTAGGCCCAAAGTGCGTCAACAAGTTTTTCTGACCAGGCCTTACGGTTAGGACGCATGGTTTTCTCAAGTATCATTTTGATCTCTCTATTGGCCAATTCAGCTTGACCATTGGTCTGAGGGTGGTAAGGGGCAGAGACTTTGTGGGTTACACCATATTTTTGCATGAGTTTTTCAAAAGGTTTGTTATAGAAATGGGACTCTCCATCACTAATGATTGCCCTGGGCATGCCAAAGCGTGCAAATAACTCTTTGAGAAAACGTATGACAACCTTGTGGTCATTGGTTCGACAAGGTATTGCCTCCACCCATTTAGAAACATAGTCCACAGCGACCAAAATGTAAGAATGCCCAAAAGAAATGGGAAAAGGTCCCATAAAATCAATACCCCAACAATCAAAAATCTCAAGAGTCAATATGGGGGACATAGGCATTTCATTCTTGGCAGTAATTTTTCCTAATTTTTGACAGGCCTCACATGCTTTACAAAAATTTTCAACATCTTTAAACATGGTGGGCCAGTAGAGTCCACTTTGTAATATTTTTCAAACAGTTTTCTTAGCAGCAAAGTGGACTCCACATATCCCACCATGGCAAAAATGCATCACAGAATTAAATTCATCATCTGGAACACATCTACGCACTAATTGGTCAGAACAATATTTGAACAGGTATGGATTATCAAAATAATAATGTCTTACCTCAGCTAGGAACTTACGCTTGTCCTGGGTGAGCCAATGGTCTGGCATCCGGTCGGTGACGAGATAATTCACAATGTCGGCGAACCATGGAGCGCGTGACACAGCAAAGAGACGTTCATTAGGAAATTCGTCATTCAAGGTAGGGGACACCAGTACCTCGGGTAGCTACAACCGAGAAAGATGGTCAGCTACAACGTTTTCCACGCCCTTTTTATCGCGTATGGTGATATCGAATTCCTGGAGGAGTAGAATCCACCTGATCAATCTAGGCTTGGCGTCCTTCTTTGCTAATAAATATTTCAAAGCAGAGTGGTCAGTCAAAATAATGACAGGTGCACCAATGACATAAGAACGAAATTTTTCTAAAGCAAAAACAACAGCTAGCAATTCCTTCTCAGTGGTAGTATAATTTCGCTGAGCATCATTCAAAGTTCGACTGGCATAATAAATAATCGACGGCTTGTTATCAATTCGTTGACCTAGAACAGCACCAAGAGCGTAGTCACTAGCGTCGGTCATGATCTCAAACGGCAAGTCCCACCGAGGACGTTGCATGATAGGCGCAATAGTCAAATATCGCTTTAGCGTTTCAAAGGCCTGTTGACAATCATCAGTCCACACAAATTCAGTTTCATTTTGCAACAAGGTACATAATGGTTTAGCAATACTACTGAAACCCTCAATAAAACGTCTATAGAACCCGGCATGACCAAGGAAGGAGCGTATATCCCGGATTGTTTCAGGGATAGGTAACTGAGAAATCAGCTCTACCTTGGCCCTATCAACTTCTATACCACGCTCAGAAACCAAATGTCCAAGTACTAAACCACTACGTACCATAAATTGACATTTTTCCCAGTTTAGAAGTAAATTCTTTTCCTCAAATCTTTTCAAAATTGCAATTAAATATGTCAAACAATGATCAAAAGACTTACCGAACACAGAAAAGTCATCCATAAAAATTTCGCACATATCATCTAACATATCAGAGAAAATACTCATCATACAGCGTTGGAAAGTAGCAAGGGCATTGCATAAACCGAATGGCATTCTGCCGAAAGCAAAGGTACCAAAGGGACAAGTGAAGGTAGTCTTCTCTTGGTCCTCAGGTGCTACGGAAATTTGATAGTAACCAGAAAATCCATCCAAGAAACAATAAAAAGAATTACCAGCTACTTTCTCTAATATCTGATCTAGGAAAGGTAACGGGAAATGATTTTTTCGGCTAGCCGAATTCAATTTACGATAATCAATGCACATTCTCCAACCCGTTACTTTCCTAGATGGGATCAATTCTCCATTAGCATTTTCAATGACAGTCAGACCAGATTTTTTTGGAACTACCTGTGTTGGGCTTACCCATTTGCTGTCAGAGATTGGATAGATGATGTCTACAGCTAATAATTTCAGCACTTGTTTTTTACCACCTCTTTCATGGCTGGATTTAGCCTCCTTTGTGCATCTCGAACTGGTTTAGTGTCTCCTTCGAGGAAGATGTTATGAGTGCAAATGGAAGGGTCGATACCCTTGATGTCAGCAATGGTCCATCCAATCGCTCCTCGATGCTCTCGAAGTACCTGCAATAATTTAGTTTCCTGTTCAAGAGTAAGGTGTGAAGAAATTACCACAGGGAATGTGCCGTCCACTGGACCCAAGAAGGCATATTTCAACTCGGGAGGCAATGGTTTTAACTCGAGGGTTGGAATTTCTTCTGCGGATGACTTCAGAATTTCTGGTAGGTCAATGGCCTCAAATGTAGGCTTACGCCAACTACTTGTATAACTCGCATCAAACATATGAGGACCACTATCTGGGATCTGCTCCTCTGATTCTAGTAATAATTCATCAATCCCTTCAAACTGCGCAAAAGAGTCATTTTCAAGTGCGGCATCGACATCAAGTATCGACAGTAGCTCTGAAGTGTCTAAGTCATCTATCACATCGACTGCATGAGTATCTGCGTCATCACACCCACTTGACATCCTATGAGCATTAAAAACATTCATTTCCAGTGTCATGTTCCCAAATGTGAGCTTCAGGACTCCGCTTCGACAGTTAATCAGGGCGTTTGAAGTAGCAAGGAATGGTCGCCCCAAAATGACAGGAGCCTGATAAATGGTGGAAACAGGCTGCTGCATATCCAAAACAACGAAATCCACGGGATAGTAAAATTTGTCAACTTGAACCAAAACATCCTCAACAATACCTCGTGGAGCCTTTACAGATCTGTCTGCCAACTGTAGCATCATAGTAATACTCTTCAATTCACCTAAACCCAGCTGGTCATATAATGAAGACGGAAGTAGATTCACACTACTCCCCAGGTCAAGTAGAGCTCTCCCAATACGAGATTCACCAATCATAATGGGTATTGTGGGGGAGCCAAGATCTCTAAGTTTCTGTGGAGTCTGACTAAGAATCAATGCACTGACCTGCTCAGTTAGGAAAGCCTTTTTCTTCACGTTCAGTTTCCTTTTTACAGTACAAAGGTCTTTCAGGAATTTTGCATATGTAGGGATCTGTTGTATGGCATCTAAGAGTGGAATATTTATTTTTACCTGCTTGAATATCTCTTGAATCTCCATATGATACTTGTTCTTTTAGCCAAATGTCAAATGCTGAGGGTATGGTACCACCGGCTGGTATTCCTTAACTGGCTCATCCTCTTTATTATCTGACTTTGTTAAACTTGAACTGGCCTCATCTGATTTTTCTTTTCCTTTATCTGTCTCATTTGTCACCTCAGGTGTCGGCGTGGTTGTTTGTTGGTCTGTGGCCATTTCAGGACGGGGAACTTCCTTTCCACTTTGCAAAGTAATAACTGCTTTTGCTGACTCAAACGTATCCCCTGAAACATTGTGCACTGACTGTTGTGGCTGTCTATATACCTGGGGATTAGGATGAGGCTATGCAGGGAATTTTCCTTTTTCCAGGGTATTAAGCTGTGTACTCATCTCGCTTATGGCATTTTCAGTTCTCCATGGTCGTAACCTGCATTTGCATGAATTGCATGGTTGCCACCTGCGCTACACTATCATCTGAAGCTTTCTTTACTGGAATGGGGACTAACGGTGGTTGGAATCCTGGTGGTGCGTAGCTTCGAGAAAACTGTTGCGGTTGATACTGTGGTTGAGGAGCTACGACTGGATTGTATGTTGGTTGCGGAGGCGATTAATATGATTGAGGTGCCTGCTGATACCGTGAAGATGATGGACCCGGCTGATCATTTCTCCATTGGAGGTTTGGATGATTTTGCCACCCCGGGTTGTAAGTGTTTGAGAGCGGCTGATTCTGTGTCTTGTTAACCCAATTTGCCGATGACACCTGATCAGATCTGCTTTCTTGCAATACAGGTAAGAATTGACAATCCTGAGGTCTGTGGTCTGAAGTCTCACAAATCGTGCAAATATCAGTTTTTTTGACTTTTCGGATTCCATGACTTCCAATTTTTTAGATAACGCAGTGACAAGGGCCTGTAAGCTACTGTCCTCTTTAACCTCATATCTGCCCCCGCCACTGATTGCTCGGATAGGTTGGGCAGCTATCGGCACCCGTTTTGGTCGTGCATTCCACTGTTGGGCACTCTCAGCGAGATAGTCTAAAAATGATAAGCCCTCGTCTGGTTCCTTACGGAAGAACATCCCATTGCACATAGACTGGACAAATTGTTTGAACACAGGGGTTAAAGCAATAAAAAAATAATTCACTAACCTCCACGATTCGAAACCATGGTGCGGGCATATGTTCATCAAGTCCTTGAATCTCTCCCAACATGCTTGGAATGTCTCGCCATCTTTTTACATGAACTGACTGATCTGCTCCTGTAGGTACTGAGTTCTCTGAAGAGGAAAAAACTTATATAAGAACTCACGCTGCATTTCAGCCCAGCTAGTAATAGAGTTAGGGCGCAAAGAATTAAACCAGATTTTTGCCCTGTCTTTCAAAGAAAAGGGAAACAAACGCAGTTTAATATATTCATCAGTCCCAGCCCTATTAATAAAAGTGGTGCAAACCATCTCAAAGTCTATCAAGTGTTGGTACGGACTCTCAGAGTCCATCCCGTGAAATTGGGGAATCACAGATAACATGCCATGCTTAAGAGTGAAATTCGGTGCATCCTAGGGCAACACAATGCATGAAAGTGTAGATGTGCGTGCAGGCTGTAGAAAATCTTCAAGTGTACGTGGTGCATGTGCAGCCATAGCTTCTTCAAAATAATTGCCAAACAGATTATTCAGTTCAAATTCAGAATCACTTGTAGGACTAATAGGTGAATAGTCAAACTCAGTGCTATGTGTATCCCTACTAGTGCTAGGTGAAAGTCTACACAATCGATTCGAATTATCTCGAACCCAGGGCATCAAACATCACAATCGCCAATAGAAATCCACTAACACGGCAACAGAAAATTTTTTTTTTTTTTTCAATTTCTCAACTTTCAATTTTTTTCCTTTTTTTTCATTTAATAAAAGAAAAGCAAAAAATAATTGGGAAAACGCAAAATTCGAAATTAAAACTGGCAATTCCCTAGCAACGGCGCCAAAAACTTAACTCACTCGAAAAATGAGCACCTCGGAAGCTATCCCAACTATAGGAGTTACGTCGTGTAATATTAAGCCCAAGGGCTAGATCGTCTCCTCAGGGAATGCGTTTTAATCTCAAAATTTACTTTCTTCCAATCGAAATTAAAAAGGTACTGAACTCAGTTGAGATTCGGATTTTCAAAATTGTTTGATTTTACTTTTAACAAATTAAATAGCATGCAAGTTAAAGTCCTAAAACTAACATGTAATGAACTAAAGAATAAAAACAGGAAACCCTAACCTACTCAAGGAAACATCAAAGCACGCGTTAATTAAGGATGGTAACCTAGAACATGGAATTAAAAACACACTATGGAAACTCAATTAGATTCAAACGCACACACTAAAAACCAAGACCTTAACACAAAGCAAGAACTCGAACCAAAATAAAAAAAACACAAATAAAAACCTAAATTTAACGAAACACAATAAAAATGCAAACTTTGATAAATCTGACCGTAAATAAACCGAGCTACAAAAAAAAAACTAAAACTTGGGAAACTTCAAAACAAAAACAATATTTTTTTCTGTTCAGTACCCAAAACCTTAAAAACACAAAGCAAGAACTCGAACAGAAAAGTTGTGCATGAAATACGAATAGGTGTCGATTTTGATTCTCGGGAATTTTCCTGTGACAAAAAAATACCAAAACTTCATAAATAGTGCAATAAATTTCAAGAATGATGATTTTGGCACTTTATGAAAATATTGGATAATTTTGGACATTTAATGAAAAATATAAACGGTAAAGCCCGGGTTAAACGTCCAATTACGCAGTTTCGGTGCGTAATCATTAGGGTTTTAGGTTTACGGCTTAGGGTTTAGGGTTTTAGGGTTTAGGGTTTAGGATTTAAGGTTTAGGTTTTGGGTTTTGGGTTTAGTGTTTTATGCTTTAGTGTTTAGGGTTTCGGGTTTAGGGTTTATAGTTTTAGGGTTTTGGGTTTTTGTTTTTGTGCTTCAGGTTTAATGTTAGGGTTTTGGATTTTCAGTTTTGGGTTTTATGTTTTAGTGCTTTGGGTTTCGGGTTTAGGGTTTAGGGTTAGAGTTTTAGGGTTTTTTTTTGGGTTCTAGTGTTTCGGGTTTAGAGTTTCGGGTTCAGGGTTAGGCTTAGGGTTTAGGGTTTAAGGTTTAGGGTTTTACAGTTTAGGGTTTGGGTTTAGCGTTTACGGTTAGAGTTTAGGGTTTAGGGTTTAGGGTTTAAAGTTTTATGTTTTTGTCTTTACGGTTTAGGCTTTAGGGTTTAGAGTTTTAGGGTTTTGGGTTTAGGTTTTAGGGTTTAGGGTTTAGGGCTTTGGGTTTTGGGTTTAGGGCATAGGTTTTAGGGTTTAGGGTTTGTTGTTTAGTGTTTAGGGTCTAGGGTTTAGCTTTTAGTTTTTAAGGTTTTGGGTTTAGGGCTTAGTGTTTAGGTTTTGGGGTTTAGGGTTTAGAGCTCAGGATTTAGGGAATAGGGTTTAGGGTTAGGGTTTTGGTTTTTTGGTTTTGGGTTTTGGGTTTTGGGTTTAAGGTTTTAGGGTTTAGGATTTTGGATTAGGATTTTATGTTTTAGGTTTTAGGGTGTAGGGTTTAGGGTTTTGGATTTAGGGTTTAGGGTTTAGGGTTTAGGATTTTGGATTCAGGGTTAAGGTTTAGGGTTTCGGGTTTAGGGTTATAGTTTAGGTTTTTCTGGGTTTAGAGTTTAGGGTTTAGGGTTTTGAGTATAGAGTTTTAGGGTTTTATGTCCCCTGGTTTAGGGTTAGGATTTAGGGTTTAAGGTTTTATGCTTTAGTGTTTAGGGTTTAGGGTTTGGGGTTTGGAGTTTTAGGGTTTTGGGATTAGGTTTTAGGGTTTAGGGTTTAGGGTTTAGAAATTAAGTTATAGTGTTTATGGTTTCGGGTTTAGGGTTTAGGATTTTCGATTTAGGGTTAGGGTTTATGGTTTCGGGTTTACGGTTACGGTTTAGGTTTTTTTGTGTTTAGGTTTTAGGGTTTGGATTTAGGGTTTTTGGGTTTGTTGTTTTAGGGTTTAGGGTTAGGGTTTAGGGTTTAGGGTTTTGGGTTTATGGTTTTATGCTTTAGTGTATAGGGTTTAGGTTTTAGGGTTTATAGTTTTAAGGTTTTGGGTTTAGGTTTTAGGGTTTAGGGTTTAGGGTTTAAGGTTTAGGGTTTAGGGTTTATTGTTTAGTGCTTAGGGTCTAGGGTTTAGGGTTTAGGGTTTAGGGTTTAGGGTTTAGGGCTTAGGGTTTAGGATTTTTTGTTCAGGGTTTAGGGTTTAGGGTGTAGGCCTTAGGGTTTAGGGTTTTGGTTTTTATGTTTTAGGGTTTAGGGTTTAGGGTTTTTGGTTCAGGGTTTTGGGTTTTTAGTTCAGGGTTTAGGGTTTTTGGTTCAGGGTTTATGGTTTAGGGTTTAGGGTTATATGTTTTAGGGTTTAGGGTTTAGGGTTTAGGGTTTTCGATGTTGGGTTTAGGGTTTACGATTTCGGGTTTAGGTTAGGGTTTTGGGTTTTGGGTTTAGGGTTTAGTGTTAGGCTTTCGGGTTTTGTGTTTAGGGTTGAGGGTTTAAAGATTTTAGGAAAATGAAGAGGGTATAACTTCTTCGTTTGAACTCCGATTTGGACGATTTTTTTCTTCTTATTTTGGAGTCGGGGGAAATTTCTGAAGCAATGGTATGGTTGGTTTCCGGTTTTGGAGTTGGATCAAGGTTATGGTTCAAGATTTTGTTTTTGGGGTTTTAATTTTAGGGTTTAAGGTTTAAGGTTTACGATTTTAGGGTTTAGTGTTTAGGGTTCACGGTATAGGGTTTAGCATTTAGAGTTTTGGGTTTTGGGTTTAGGGTTTAGGATTTAGGGTTTTATGTTTAGGGTTTAGGGTTTAGGGTTTAGGATTTTGGATTTAAGGTTAGGGTTTTGGGTTTTGGGTTTTGGGTAATGGTTTAGGTTTTTCTGGGTTTAGGGTTTAGGGTTTAGGGTTTTGAGTTAGGGTTTTAGGGTTTTAGGGCCTGGGGTTTGGGGTTAGGGTTTAGGGTTTATGGTTTTATGCTTTAGTGTTTAGGGTTTAGGGTTTGGGGTTTAGAGTTTTAGGGTTTTGGGTTTAGGTTTTAGGGTTTAGGGTTTAGGGTTTAGAATTTAGGGTTTAGGATTTGTGGGTAAGGTTTCAGAGTTTATTGTTTAGTGCTTACGATCAAGGGTTTGGGGTTTAGGCTTTAAGCTTTAGGGTTCAGGGTTTACGGTTTTATGTTTTAGGGTTTAGGGTTTAGGGTTTTTGGTTTAGGGTTTACGGTTTACGGTTTAGGATTTAGGGTTTTTTTTTAGGGTTTATGGTTTAGGGTTTAGGGTTTAAGGTTTAGGGTTTATGGTTTAGGGTTTAGGGCTTAAGGTTTAGGGTTTAGAATTTAGCGTTTAATGTTTTAGGGTTTAGGGTTTAGTGTTTAGGGTTTGGAGTTTAGGGTTTTGGGTTTTATGTTTAGGGCTTAGGGTTTAGGTTTTAGGGTTTAGAGTTTAAATTTTAGGGTTTTATGTTTTAGCGTTTTGGGTTTAGGGCTTCGGTTTTAGGGTTTAGGGTTTTTGGTTTAGGGTTTAGGGTTTAGGATTTATGGTTTAGGGATTTGGCTTTAGGATTTAGGGTTTAAAGTTTAGGGGTTAGGTTTTTATGTTTTAGGGTTTAGGGTTTAGGGTTTAGGATTTAGGGTTTTTGGTTTAGGGTTTAGGGTTTGGGGTCTAGGGTTTAGGGTTTCGAGTTTAGGGTTAGGGTTTAGGGTTTTCAGTTTAGGGTTTATGTTTTAGGGTTTAGGGTTTAGGATGTAGGTTTAGGGTTTAGGGTGTTGGGTTAAGGGTTTAGGATTTGGGGTTTACAGTTTGTGGTTTTATGTTTTAGGGTTTAAGGTTTAGGGTTTAAAGTTTAGGGTATTGGATATAGGGTTTAGTGTTTAGGGTTTTGGGTTTAGGGTTTTAGGGTTTTAGGGTTTAGGCTTTAGGGTTTGGTTAGGGTTTAGGGTTTAGGGTTTGAGGTTTTATGTTTTGGTGTTTAGGGTTTAAGGTTTGAGGTTTTATATTTTAGTGTTTAGGGTTTAGGGTTTAGGGTTTACAGTTTTAGGGTTTTGGGTTTAGGGTTTAGCGTTAAGGGTTTATTATTTAGTGCTTAGTGTCTAAGTTTTAAGGTTTAGTGTTTATGGTTTAGGGTTTAGGTTTAAGGTTTAGGGTTTTGGGATTAGTGTTTAGGGTTTTATGTTTTAGGGTTTAGGGTTTGGGTTTTGGGGTTTAGGGTTTGGGGTTTTTGGTGTAGAGTTTAGGGTTTAGGGTTTAGGGTTTAGGGTTTAGGATTGTGGTATAGGGTTTAGTGTTTTGGGTTTAGGGTTTAGGGTTTGGGGTTTATGGTTTGTGGTTTTGTGTTTTAGGGTTTAGGGTTTAGGGTTTAATGTTTAGGGTTTAGGCTTTAGGTTTTTGGCTTTTGGGTATAGGGTTTTAGGGTTTAGGGTTTGGGGTTTGGGGTTTAGGGTTTAGGGTTTAGGGTTAAGGTTTTGGGTTTAGCGTTTAGGTTTTGAGGTTTTAAGTTTTAGTGTTTAGGATTTAGGGTTTAGGGCATAGAGTTTTAGGGTTTTTGGTTAGGTTTTAGGGTTTAGGGTTTAGGGTTTAGAATTTAGGGTTTAGGGTTTAGGGTTTAGGATTTATTGTTTAGTGCTTAGGGTCTACAGTTTAGGGTTTTGGCTTTAGAGTTTAGGGTTGAAATTAGGAATCGCTTCCCAAGAGGGGGGGTGAATTGGCTTCTAAAAAATTTCTTTTAATTCCTTTTTAGATTTCTTAAACTTATTTTATTTCTTTTAACCAATTTGTTATACACTCAAGAACTTAGTTTCTTTATTTAATCCTTAATCATACAAACATCCAATCATTCAACCAAATTAAACAACCAATCAATTAAACACAATCTTTAAACCAAACAATCAATTTATTTGCCAAGTACAAGTTAAACAACAAACAACCAAACCAAGATATAAAGTATGCAGTACTTTGGTAATATAACAACTCAAGATGGTTGTTTGTTTATATTTGCCAAATTTGAAGCAAGCCCTGTAGTGAATGAGAATTTATGCTTGCTGATGTAAAGCCCTGTATAAATGAATCAAATCACTCTTTCCAAATATTTAGAACTCAAATAAACTCTTGGTAATTTTATCTTTGCGATGTTAACCAAGTAACGTACTCCCGTAAGGTTTCCGCAAGATATGGTGTAACCAACGTACTCCCTTTCGGTTTCTGCAACCCAAATCAAAATTAAACCTTAAGTTTGTTTGATTTCCAAATATTACGTAGTATATATGATTATCAAATAAACCATCCATGCAATTTAAATATGTTGAAAATAAAGAGTAAGAGAAAGAAAGAGTGAGACGGAAATTTTTACGAGGTTCGGCTTCAACACAGCCTACGTCCTCGCCTTTGGCAAAACCACCAAAGGATTCACTAAACCTGTTCCGTTGACGGGTGGAACAAACCTTTACAACACTCCTTGGTTAAGGCTAGAGCCCGCCTTCTCCAAACGATATTCCCTCGTTCGGTCACTCCTTTAGGCTAGAGCCCGCCTCTCTAAGCAATATCCCCTTGCGTAGCTAACGATCCAAACAATCCCTAGAACGTCAAAGAACTATAAGAAATACAAGATAAGATCTATGTACAAGTATAATCTCTCAAAGAGCAAGTTAGTACAATTTCAGCATTATATACTTGAATGTGAAATATCAATATAAAATACAATGAAGCTCAAGTGTAGAATTCACCAATATCCTTCTTAGACGAGGATTAGCAGTAGAAATTCAGAAGAGGAAGGATTAGCACTTTAGAATATCTCAGCAAAAGAGTTTTGCAATGAGTGAACAAGAGAGCTTTGGAAGAACAAGAGTGCTTTCAGCTTTACAAGCAGATTTTTCAATTCTTGGATGAGTTTTGATTTGCAAAACCATGTATTTATAGGCTTTCAAACTTGTTTCCATGTTGCTAAAGTTTTCTTTGAGAGTTTCCCAAATTTTTAGAAAGTTTGGAGTTCAAACAACTATAATTTAAAAATAAGAGTTTTAAAATTTTTGTCCATTGAACAGTATTCAGACGTCTGAAGTCGCGAGTTCAGACGTCTGAACTACTACTGCCTTCTTTATATTCTGTTCAAAAAATCTTCAGACGTCTGAACTTAATCTTCAGACGTCTGAGGTCAGTTGTTCAGTCATCTGAAGTCCCTCCCGTGAACAGTATTCAGATGTCTGATAGTAGTGACCCTGCTTCAGTGTTTTGGCCATAACTTTTTATTTATAACTCCAAATTAGGTGTTCTTAGTGTTAAAAGAAATCTAAGAAAAAATCCTACAACTTTCATGTTGACCACTTTTTAAAATAATGAGTGTTTAATAGAGAATTCACCTTAATGCGACTGTATAAAAACTGACAGCATTTGGAAAAACTCTTTTCATGCTTTTTATTCCAAAAATGATTCTAACCTTTTTAAAATAATTTTTGACTTTATAAAAAAATATTCCAGATATTTTAAAAGGTATTTAGGTTGAAGAAGTTAACCTAAGAGCTTCAAAATATTTCAAACGATATTTTAAACAGTAAAGTACTTACATGAAAACTTCTAAGACTTTTCTCATTTTAGGTTCTTGAGTCTTCATGCTTTGTTCTTGGATTGATTTCATCTTTTCTTCAATCTTTCATACTCTTTAAGCTTTCTCACTTTGCCTTTCTTTGGCTCTTTTGACTTTAATATTCCTTGGCTTTCAACAACTCATTCATGTCCACATATTCTTCAAGGTTTAATAAATCATCTTCAAATCCATGCTTTGACACTTTTAAGCTTCATTTGATCCTTGTGAGCACTTTGACCTTACTTTCTCATATATGAGCTCTGAAATATCATTACTCACACAAATACATTAAATTTCACTTGTTTGTTAGCATCAAAACAAGATAAAAAGATTTTAAGCCTTGTAAAGCCAACAAGGGTTTAGGGTTTAGGGTTTAGGGTTTTATGTTTAAGGATTTAGGGTTTACGGTTTTGGGTTTAGGATTTAGGGTTTAAGATTTTGGGTTTAAAGCTTAGGGTTTAGGGTTTAGGGTTTTAGGGTTTAGGGTTTAGGGTTTAAGGTTTTTGGTTTAGGGTTTAGGGTTTATGGTTTAGGGTTTAGGGTTTAGGGTTTAGGGTTTAGGGTTTAGTGTTTAGGGATTAGGGCATAGGGTTTAGGGTTCAGCTTTAGGGTTTAGTGTTTAGGGTTTAGAGTTGAGGGTTTAGGGTTTTATGTTTTAGGGTTTAGGGTTTAGCATGTTGGGTTTTGGGTTTTTGGTTTAGGGTTTTGGGTTTTGGGTTTTGGTTTAGGTTTTAGGGTTTTATGTTTAAGGTTTTTGATTTAGGGTTTAGGGATTAGGGTTTAAGGTTTGTGGTTTAGCGTTTAGGGTTTAGGGCTAGGGTTTAGGATTTTTGGTTTAGGGTTTTGGGTTTTGGGTTTAGGGTATATGGTTTAGAGTTTAGGGTTTAGGGTTTAGGGTTTAGGGTTTTGGGTATAGGGTTTAGGGTTTTATGTTTTAGGGTTTAGTGTTTAGGGTTTTATGTTTTATGGTTTAAGGTTTAGGGTTTAGGGTTTAGGGTTTAGGGTTTAGGGTTTAGGGTTTCAAGTTTCGAGTTTAGGGTTAGGGTTTAGTGTTTTTGTTTTAGGGTTTAGGGTTTAGGGTTTAGGGTTTTATGTTTGTGGTTTTATGTTTTAGGGTTTAGGGTTTAAGTTTTTGGCTTTGGGGTCTAGGTTTCGGGTTTAGTGGGTTGGGTTTAGAGTTTGGGGTTTAGGGTTTATGATTTGTGGTTTTATGTTTTAGGGTTTAGGGTTTAAGGTTTAGGGTTTAGGGTTTAGTGTTTAGTGTTTTGGGTTTAGGGTTTTAGGGTTTTTTGGTTTAGGGTTTAGGGTTTAGGGTTTGGGGTTAGGGTTTAGGGTTTAGGGTCTAGGGTTTGAGGTTTTATGTTTTTGTGTTTACGGTTTAGGGTTTACGATTTTAGGGTTTTGGGTTTAGGGTTTAGGGTTTATTGTTTAGTGCTTAGGGTCTGGGGTTTAGGCTTTAGGCTTTAGGCTTTAGGCTTTAGGGTTTCGGTTTTACGGTTAGGGTTTCGGGTTTTTGCTTTAGGGTTTAGGGTTTAGGGTTTACTGTTTATGGTTTTATGTTTTACGGTTTAGGGTTTAAGGTTTAGGTTTAGTGTTTAGGGTGTTGGGTTTTGGGTTTTGCGTTTAAGGTTTGGGGTTTATGGTTTGTGGTTTTAAGTTTTAGGGTTCAGGGTTTAGCGTTCAAGATTTAGGGTTTAGGGTGTTGACTCTACGAGTACAATCCTGTTTTGATAATGACAAATCACTTGATATTTGATCTATGTATTGAGTTTGTGAACAGGACTTACACTAAGCATGCACAAAAAGATAACGAGTCATGGAGGCAATAAAGTAAAGCTGATACATTTTAGAAAGCACCATGGAACTCAAAGAGTACAAGAATCAAGATGCAAGCGGCAAAGTTCAAGAATATTTTGGGAATGGGTATTTAGAACTCTTGTACTTACATTTTTGTATGATTTAATTTAAGGCTCAATATAACTTAGAATGATTTTATGATTCATGCATTTCATGTACATCATTACGAAACTCTCATGGACCTAGAAATGTTCTTAAAATCATGAAAAATATGCTTTATAAAAGACCCAACAAAATGAGCAAAACAAAATTTTAAATTAGAAAAGAAAATTTGAGAAAAAGGGGACTTCAGTAGCCTGAACTCAACCTCAGGCGCCTGAAGAATTTCTTCGGTAGCTTGAAGATTAAGTTCGGTAGCCTATAGAATTATATAGGAAAGACAGAACCTGGCAGAGGTACTTCAGTCGCCTGACCCTAGAACCTCAGGCGCCTGAAGTTGTCACTTTAGGAGCCTAAACCCCACTTCGGTTGCCTAAACCTGCGGGAAACTGAAAATTCAGATTTTTATTAAAAAGACTTGTGAACTATTTTATTGATCCAATGGCTAAGATCAATCCTAAGGGTAATATACTATATATTATGAATATCTAAACCCTAGATAAGAAGTTAGACATACAAAAAAGGGAAGAACACACCTTGTTGCAAGAACGTTGAAAATCTACTCCTAGTGTTATACGATTGCCTACACTTCAATCTCTATACTTCAAGCTTGGGAAAATCAACTCAGATTCTCAAAGGGAACTTGTTTACTCTACTGTACTTCAATCTAGTATTGAGGTTTGATTTTTCAAGTTATTAGTCTTACGAACTTTTCATCCTATCTCATTGCTTGTTCTTGACTAGCATTGGAAAAGTTTTGATCTTGACTGTGTTTATTCGTATAAAAATTAATTTTTGAAGAGATCATTACTTGAGAAAGGTTATTTAACTTGGTTGATTGAATTTTGATTCAAGAGCATATAAATATACATATATGTTTCAAAGAGCTTATTATTGAAAAACCTAGTTTGATTAAAAAGGTGATCTTGAAAGTATCTGTACATATACGTAGCTTTTTTAAACAAGATCATTATTTGATTTAAGTGTGTGTTTTCTAAAAGATTTATATTTTAGATATATTAAAGCTTGATTAAATATCCTTGGTACTTGTTACCTTTTTCTGAAAATTAATATACTCAAATTGTGATTGAATACATCAACTAAAACTTCGTGATTTTGATTGAGTTTGTATTCAAGACAAAGTTTTTTGTTGTTAACTAGCTCACATCAAAACATACTTGTGCATCTTTACAAAGTGAATCAAGAACCCTAGTTGACTTCAAGGCATTTCAAATATTTCTTTACTTGGAAGTTGTGGTTATATAGGGTTTTGTGTGTTGAAGCATATCATATATAAAATGATTGTATCGTTTTTCATACATTCATGAGCTTCAAGTTATATCATATGCCAATGTGCTAGGAAATTGAATTGTACTCACAAACTTTTGTTAGAAGCATTGTTTTGAGTGTTGTTTTCCAGATTCTATTGTGTACATGGTTCGGTGTGTGAATCGGTGTGTGAGGAGAGAGCTGTATCTCTTGTAAGCAGCGGAGTAGGAGGAAGTTGTGCCTCTTGTAAGCAGCGGATTGTAAGGGAAGCTCTGTCCCACTTTAAAGAGCAGGGTTTTAGTGAATCCTCGAGTGGTTGCTTAGGGCGAGGATGTAGGCCAAGTCAACTGAACGTCGTAAAACTGCGTTTTTCCTCTCTCTTCCTTTCACTCTTTATTTTCAACATTGCATTTAAATTGTGTATATTGCATACATAGATTGAATAACCTTATTCATACATAATTGAGTAACAAGAAGTTGTTGGTAAATTTATAAGAAGAGTTTAAGAGGTAACTAAGTGCCTTAGAAATTTTTAAAAACCCAATTCACCCCCCCCCCCCCTCTTGGGATTACACCTGATTCAACATTTGGTATCATAGCGGGTTTACATAGACTTGATAGTTAATTTGTAAAACGATCACATGACACACATCAGTGTAACTCCATTCGGTGAGGTACACTCATCCACTAGACCACCCATTTTCTGTGGTGTAAATTACACCTATTAGAAACGTAGGATGAACATATATCTACTGAACGTAGATTTGATGGTTTGGAAAATTGTAACTAAGGGAAATCACATTCCCATGAAAGTAATTGATAAGATTAATGTACCTAAAACTGAACATGAATATACTGAAGAGGATTGGAAGTCAGTTCAAATTAATGTCACTTCCATGAATATACTTTTCTATGCATTAGATGTCAATAAATTTAATAGGGTAATGACATGTAACTCAACCAAAGAAATTTGAGAAAAATTAGAAGTTACATATGAAGGCACTAAGGAAGTCAAGGATAGTAGGATAGACATGCTCACTAGTGAATATGAAGCATTTAAAATGACGGTTGATGAATCCATACAATCTATGTACACTAGATTTACACACATCATTAACTCGTTAAATGCTCTTGGAAAAACTTACCCTACTTATGAGTTGATCAGGAAAATACTCAGGGGATTACCTCCAATATGGGAATTGAAAGTTACGGCAGTAGCTGAAGGGAGAAATCTCAAGGAGATGTCAGTGGACGAACTCATTGGATCACTCATCACCTATGAGCTGGCAATTAATGAGAGGAAAAATGAGCAAAGCAAAGCTAAGAAGGTCACTGAACTTAAGGCATCATCAATTTATTCAAGTGAATGAAGCGATTCTGAAATAGATGATAACATGGCCTTACTAACAAAGAAGTTCGGGAAGTTCTTGAAGAAGAACAAAAAGTTCAACAGAAAATTTCAGAACTCTAAATCAGAAAGACAAGATCAAAGCATGAAGAAAAAGAAGGAGGATCCACCAACATGCTACAACTGCCGAGAAGTTGGACACATCAAGCTTGAGTGCCCCAAGCTCATAAAAGCTTCAAAGAAAAAGAAGAAGGCATTGAAGGTCGGCTGGGATACACACAGCACTAGCAGTTTAGAATCTGAATCCAGTGACGATGAAGTTGCCAATCTATGTCTAATGGCACATGATGACCTTGAGGTACAATCATCTTGTTCATCATCTTCATACTATTCTAGTGAATTAGAAAATGAAAATGATATGATTTCATATGATGAACTGAAACAAGAATACCTGCACACTATTAAAATGCTTGAGAAGAAAACAAAGAAAATTTCTGAGTTGAGAAGCAAAGTTAAAGAACTTTCAAATCTAGTTGAACACCAAAATGAATCCCATGCATCTTCTATAAAAGATAAAGATTTGAAAATTGTGGAGTTAGAAAAGGACTTGAAAGATAAATCTGAAATTATATGTAAATTTATCGAAGGACAAAACAATTTTGAAAAGCTCTTAGGATCTCAAAGAAATTCTCTAGAAAAAGAAGGACTCGGCTTTAATGGTAAAGAAAATACAAAGAAAAGACATCTTTACATGGGGTATTTTACAAAAGAATCAAAGTCATTTGTTCCAACTAAGAATCATTATAGATACACTACATGCTTTAAATGTAGAAGGATGGGTCATATACAATTTGACTGTCCTTTCAAAAATAAAGATGTAAAAATTAAGAAAGCATGGAAGGTCAAAGGTCAATCTAGCACTAACCTTCGTGGACCTAAGACAATCTGGGTACCAAAGCTAGTTATTTAATTGTGTCTTGTAGATTTGCTTAAGATCCGCATCCTCAAAAGATAGATGGTATATGGATAGGGGATGCTCACGCCACATGACCGGAGATAAAGCAAAATTCACATCCATCATACTCAAGGATGAAGGGTTTGTTACTTTTGGTGATAATGCTAATGGAAGGATCACAGGTGTTGGTAAAGTCGATAATGATTCTTCACTCTTTATTGATGATATTTTATTAGTTTAAGGTTTAAAGCACAATTTATTAAGCATAAGTCAACTGTGATAAAGGCTACAAAGTATCATTTGAACATGACAAGTGCATGGTTGAAAACAAAACTGATAATAAAATAATGTTGATTGCTAAGCATCATGAAAATGTATATACCACAAGCTTTGATAACTTAACTTCACAGAGTGTGACATGCTTATCTGCTATGAATGAAATAAGCTGGATTTGGCATAGGAGACTAGGACATGCAAACATGGATTTAATCTCAAAACTAGTTAAGAAAGAATTAGTTAAGGGACTGCCTAATTCTAAATTTGTGAAAGATAAAATTTGTGATGCATGCCAACTAGGAAAACAAGCAAGAGCAAGCTTTAAGAAGAAGAAAGAGATCTCCACTACTAGGCCACTTCAAATGCTACACTTAGACTTATTTGGACCAAACCCAATTCAGAGTTTAGGAGGAAAATCATACGCGTTTGTCATAGTTGATGACTTTTCACGATACACATGGGTACTATTCTTAGGTCATAAAGATGAAGCATGTGAAAAATTTATAAACCTGTGCAAGAAAGTACAAAATGAAAAGGGATACACAATTACCAAAATTCGAAGTGATAGGGGTAGTGAATTTAAAAATCAAGGCATGGAAGACTAATGTAATTCATTAGGAATTGCCCATAATTTTTTAGCTCCTAGAACACCACAACAGAATGGTGTAGTTGAAAGGAAGAATAGGTCTATTTAAGAAATGGCCAGAAGTATGCTTAACGAACATAAATTACCTAAATACTTCTGGGCCAAAGCAGTGAATACCTCCTGCTATGTGCTAAATAGATTTCTAATTAGACCATCACTTAATAAGACTCCTTACAAATTATGGAATGGCCATAGACCAAACATATCATATTTTCATGTTTTTGGCTGTAAGTGTTTTGTGCTTAGAGACAATGAGCATCTAGGAAAGTTTGATGGGAAATCAGATGAAGGTATCTTCCTAGGGTATGCTTTAGATAGTAAAGCCTATAGAGTGTATAACAAATGAACATTGACGGTCATAGAATCTATTCATGTAGTGTTCGATGAGTCAAATCCCTTCTCTAAAAGATTTGATGAAGATGAAATTGAATTAAACAAGGAACTAGAAGAACTATCAATTGAGAATGATTCAGAAAAGAAAAATGAACTTAAAGAACCATCCATTGAAATTGATCAAACTACAAATGAGGGTAATGAACCACCTAGAGAATGGAAATACATAAAGAATCATCCCATTGATCAAATAATAGGTGAACCATTACGTGGAGTATCCACTCGCTCCTCTCTTAGGAACATGATGAGTCATTGTGCATTTTTATCTCAAGAAGAACCTAAGAATGTGAGTGAAGCTATAGCGGATGAATCTCGGGTGTTATCCATGCAAGAAGAATTAAATCAATTTGAAAGAAACAAAGTATGGACTTTAGTTCCCAGACCAGAGGATAAGTCAATCATAGGGACAAAATGGATATATAAGAATAAGAAAGATGAACATGGAGTAGTTTTGAGAAATAAGGCTAGATTAGTAGCTCAAGGATATAATCAAGAAGAAGGTATAGATTTTGAAGAAACATTTGCCCCTGTAGCTAGGATGGAAGCCATACGAATGTTATTAGCATATGCAGCTTTCAAGGATTTCAAGCTATATCAAATGGATGTCAAAAGCGCATTTTTAAATGGCTACATAAATGAAGAAGTGTATGTAGAACAACCCCCAAGATTTGAAAACCATAAGAATCCAGATCACGTGTATAAACTGACAAAAGCCTTGTACGGTTTAAAGCAGGCTCCTAGAGCTTGGTATAAAAGGCTAAGCGGTTTTCTATTAGAAAATGGATTTATAAGAGGAAAGATAGATACAACCCTGTTCATAAAGGCTAAGAAAGATGATATTCTCCTAGTGCTAATATATGTAGATGACATCGTCTTTGGCGCTACAGATAAAGAATTGTGTAATGAATTTGCTAATACCATGCAAAATGAATTTGAGATGAGCATGATGGGTGAACTAAATTTCTTCCTAGGACTTCAAATCAAACAAGCAAATCATGGAATATTCATAAATCAATCAAAGTATATTATAGACCTATTCAAAAAGTTTAACATGGAAGATGGAAAAATACTAGGTACCTATGAGCGCTTATTTGAAATTAGACAAAGATGAACAAGGTAAACCTGTAGACGTCAAGCTATATTGTGGAATGATAGTTAGCTTGTTATACTCGACTGCCAGTAGACCAGATATAATGTTTAGCGTATGTTTGTGCGCAAGATTTCTATCTGCTCCAAAAGAGTCTCATTTGCTAGCTGTTAAACGGATACTTAGATATTTGATAGGAACCATGGACATTAGGTTAAGGTATCCTAAGTACACATCATTTGAAATTCTTAGTTATTCAGATGCGGATTTTGCTGGTAGCAAAGTGGTTAGGAAGAGCACTAGTGGTACTTGTCATTTCTTAGGACACTCATTGGTTTCTTAGTTTTCCAAGAAACAAAATTCAGTCGCTCTTTCCACAGTTAAGGCTGAATACATTGCGGTAGGTAGTTGTTGTACTCAAACGATTTACATGAAGCAACAACTGAAGGATTTTGGATTAAGTTATGAAACAATCCCCATAAGATGCGATAATACGAGTGTAATAAATATCTCAAAGAATCCCATATTTCATTCATGAAGCGATAATATGAGTGCAATAAATATCTCAAAGAATCCCATATTACATTCACGAACTAAGCTCATAGAAATACGACATCACTTTCTTCGTGACCATGTACAAAAAGGGGATGTAACACTAGAGTTTGTATGCACAGATAAACAATGGGTAGATATATTCACGAAACCACTTGCGGAGGATAGGTTTATTCAAATTAGGCGTGAATTAGGTCTCATGCATAATCGAGAGGTTGCTTAGAATCATGTTAGATGATATAATTCAGAGGGAGCAACATCTCTTGTGATATAATCACTTGGGATAAACAATGGGCAGATATATTCACGAAACCACTTGCGGAGGATAGGTTTATTCAAATTAGGCGTGAATTAGGTCTCATGCATAATCGAGAGGTTGCTTAGAATCATGTTAGATGATATAATTCAGAGGGACCAACATCTCTTGTGATATAATCACTTGGTATTGCATTGATCAACAATTGGACACATTCAAAACCTTTAGCTCTCTAAGGGGAGAAGAACATAAAGGTACGTCTACACATGCTTTATTAGTTTACACCTTTTTGTTGATGTCAAAAGGGGGAGAAAGTTTGGAGGCAAAAATAATAAAATGAAAGCAAAGAGTGTTGGTAAAACTAATTGCAAAGGGTGAAATATACAAAAGGGGAGAAATCTAGCATATTACATTCATTATGAGCATATTTCATATTTCATTTGGATTCAGGCTAAACACTTTGTGTATGAATATGAGCATATTGCCATTCATTAATTATTTGATGCGTTAATTGAGGGAGAGCCTTTCTTTAGGTGTAACCCATTGTATATTTTTGCTCGTGCATTTGTCATCATTAAAAAGGGGAAGATTATTGACTTTATAAGTCCAATCCTGTTTTGATAATGAAAAATCACTTCATATTTGATCTATGCATTGAGTTTGTAACAGGACTTACACTAAGCATGCACGGAAAGATACGAGTCATGGAAGCCATAAAGTAAAGCTGATACATTTTAGAAAGCACCATGGAACTCAAAGAGTAAGAGAATCAAGATGCAAGATGCAAGCGGCAAAGTTCAAGAATATTTTGGGAATGGGTATTAAGAACTCATGTACTTACATTTTCGTATGATTTAATTTGAGGCTCAACATAACTTAGAATGATTTTAGGATTCATGCATTTTATGTACTTCATTAGGAAACTCTCATGGAATTAGAAATGTTCTTAAAATCATGAAAAATATGTTTTATAAAAGACCCAACAAAAGGAGCAAAACAAAATTTTAAATTAGAAAAGAAAATTTGAGAAAAAGGGGACTTCGGTAGCCTAAACTCAACCTCAGGCGCTTGAAGAATTTCTTCGGTAGCCTGAAGATTAAGTTCGGTAGCCTACAGAATTAAATGGGAAAGACAAAACCTGGCAGAAGTACTTCGGTCGCTTGATCCTAGAACCTCAGGCGCCTGAAGTTGTCACTTTAGGAGCCTGGACCCCACTTCGGTTGCCTGAACCTGCGGGAAATTTAAATTCAGATTTTTATTAAAAAGACTCGCAAACTATTTTATTGATCCAATGGCTGAGATCAATCCTAAGGGGAATATACTATATATTATGAATATCTAAACCCTACAGAAGAAGTTAGACATACAAAAAAGAGAAGAACACACCTTGTTGCAAGAACGTTGAAAATCTACTCCTAGTGCTATACGATTGCCTACACTTCAATCTCTATACTTCAAGCTTGGGCAAATCAACTCAGATTCTCAAAGGGAACTTCTTTACTCTACTGTACTTCAATCTAGTATTAAGGTTTGATTTTTCAAGTTATTAGTCTTATGAAGCTTTCATCCCATCTCATTGCTTGTTCTTGACTAGCATTGGAAAAGTTTTGATCTTGAGTGTGCTTATTCGAATAAAAATTAATTTTTGAAGAGATCATTACTTAAGAAAGGTTATTTAACTCGGTTGATTGAATTTTGATTCAAGAGCATATAAATATACATATATGTTTCAAAACAGAGCTTTTTTAAACAGGTGATCTTGAAAGTATCTATACATATACAGAGCTTTTTTAAACAAGATCATTATTTGATTTACGTGTGTGTTTTCTAAAAGATTTATATTTTAGATATATTAAAGCTTGATTAAATATCCTTGGTACTTATTACCATAAAATTAATTGAAGGATATTTTTGAAAAATTAATATACTCAAATTATGATTGAATACATCAACTAAAACTCTGTGATTTTGATTGAGTTTGTATTAAAGACAAAGTTTTTTGTTGTTAACTAGCTCACATCAAACATACTTGTGCATCTTTACAAAGTGAATCAAGAACCCTAGTTGACTCCAAGGCATTTCAAATATTTCTTTACTTGGAAGTTGTGGTTATATAGGGTTTTGTGTGTTGAAGCATATCATACATAAAACGACCGTATCATTTTTCAAGCATTCATGAGCTTCAAGTTATATCATATGTTAATATGCTAGGAAATTGAATTGTACTCACAAGCTTTTGTTAGAAACATTGTTTCGAGTGTTGTTTTCCAGATTCTATTGTATACACGGTTCGGTGTGTGAACCGGTGTGTGAGGAGAGAGTTGTATCTCTTGTAAGCAGCAGAGTAGGAGGAAGCTGTGCCTCTTGTAAGTAGCGGATTGTAAGGGAAGCTCCGTCCCACTTTAAAGAGCAGGGTTTTAGTGAATCCTGGAGTGGTTGCTCAGGGTGAGGACGTAGGCCAAGTCGGCTGAACCTCAAAAAACTGCGTTTGTCCTCTCTCTTCCGTTCACTATTTATTTTCAGCATTACATTTAAATTGTGTATATTGCATGCATAGAATGAATAGCCTTACTCATACATAATTGAGTAACAAGAAGTTGTTGGTAAATTCATAAGAAGAGTTTAAGAGGTAACTAAGTGCCTTAGAATTTTTTAAATACCCAATTCACCCCCACTCTTGGGATTACACATGATTCAACATAGGGTTTAGTGTTTAAAGTTTGAGGTTTACGATTTGTGGTTTTATGTTTTAGGGTTTAGGGTTTAGGGTTTAAGGTTTAGGGTATAGGGCTTAGTGTTTAGGGTTTTTGGTTTAGGGTTTTAGGGTTTATTGTTTACGGTTAAGGGTTTAGGGTTTAGGGTTTGGCGTTAGGGTTTAGGGTTTACGGTTTACGGTTTAGGGTTTAGTGTTTACAGTTTTTGTGTTTTGGGTTTAGGTTTTAGGGTTCAGGATTTAGGGTTTAACATTTAAGGTTTATTTTTTAGTGCTTTGGGTCTAGGGTTTAGGGTACAGGGTTTAGGTTTATGGTTTTGGGTTTTGGGTTTTGGGTTTAGGGTTTAGGGTTTGGGGTTTGGGATTGGGGTTTAGGGTTTTATGTTTTAGGGTTTAGGGCATAGGGTTTGGTGTTTAGGGTTTAGGTTTTTGGTGTAAGGTTTAGAATTTAGGGTTTAGGGTTTAGGGTTTAGGGTTTGGGGTTAGGGTTTAGGGTTTAGGGTTTAGCGTTTAGGGTTTAGGGTTTACAGTTTTTGGGTTTTGGGTTTAGGTTTTAGGGTTTAGGGTTTATTTTTTAGTGCTTAGGGTCTAGGGTTTAGGGTTCAGAGTTTAGGGTTTAGGTTTATGGTTTAGGGTTTTGGGTTTAGGGTTTAGGGTTTGGGGTTTGGGATTGGGGTTTAGGGTTTTATGATTTAGGGTTTATGGTTTAGGGTCAGGTGTTTAGGGTTTAGGGTTTTTGGTGTAAGGTTTACAATTTAGGGTTTAAGGTTTAGGGTTTTTTGTTTAGGGTTTAGGGTTTGGGGTTTACGATTTGTGGTTTTATGTTTTAGTGTTTAGGGTTTAGGGTTTAAGGTTTAGGGTTTAGGGTTTTTGGTTTAGGGTTTTACGGTTTTTGGTTTAGGGTTTGATGTTTTATTATTTAGGGTTTAGGGTTTAGGGTTTAGAGTTTTAGGATTTTGGGTTTAGGTTTTAGGGTTTAGGATTTAGGGTTTAGAATTTAGGGTTTAGGTTTTAGGGTTTAGGGTTTATTGTTTAGTGCTTAGTGTCTACAGTTTAGGGTTTAGGGTTTAGCGTTTAGGGTTTAGGGTTTTTGGCCTAGAGTTTAGGATTTTGGGTTTTCGGTTTGGGATTACGATTTAGGGTTTTATGTTATAGGGTTTAGGGTTTAGGGTTTCAGGTTTAGGGTTTCGGGTTTAGGATTTTGGGTTTAGGGCTTAGGGTTTAGGGTTTAGGGTTTTAGGGTTTAGGGTTTTTTGTTTGGGGTTTAGGGTTTAGGGCTTAGGGTTTAGGGTTTTTGGTGTTAGGGTTTACGGTTTTCGATTTTTGGTTTAGGGTTTAGGGTTTTGGGTTTTGGGCTTAGGGTTTATGGTTTAGGGTTTTAGGGTTTAGGGTTTTGGGCTTAAGGTTTAGGGTTTAGGGTTCGGCTTTAGGGTTTAGGGTTGAGGGTTTAAATTTTTTTGTTTTAGGCTTGACGGTTTAGGGTTTTGCGTTTAGGGTTCTAGGTTTTTGGTTTAGGGTTTGTTGTTTAGGGTTTAGGGTTTAAGGTTTATGTTTTAGCATTTAGGGTTTAGGGTTTAAGGTTTAGGGTTTAGGGTTAGGGCTTAGGGTTTTTGGTTTTTGGTTTAGGGTTTAGGGTTTACGGTTTAGGTTTTATGGTTTAGGGTTTAGGGTTTGGGGTTTTGGGTTTTGGGTTTTGGGTTTTGGGTTTTATGTTTTAGGGTTTAGGGTTTAGGGTTTTTGGTTTAGGGCTTCGGGTTTAGGGTTTAGGGTTTAGGGTTTAGGGTTTAGGGTTTAGGGTTTAGGTTTAGGGTTTAGGGTTTAGGGTTTAGGTTTAGGGCTTAGGGTGTTGGGTTTAGGGTCTAGGGTTTGGGGTTTACAATTTGTGGTTTTATGTTTTAGGGTTTAGGGTTTAGGGTTTAAGGTTTACGGTTTAGGTTTCAATGTTCAAGGTTTTGGGTTTTAAGTTTTAGGGTTTTGGGGCTTAGGGTTTAGGGTTTAGGGTTTAGGGTTTAGGGTTAGGGTTTAGGGTTTAGGGTTTAGGGTTTAAGGTTTTATGTTTTAGTGTTTAGGGTTTAGGGTTTAGGGTTTAGAGTTTTAGGGTTTTGGGTTTAGGTTTTAGGGTTTAGGGTTTAAGGTTTATGGTTTATTGTTTAGTGCTTAGCGTCTAGGGTTTAGGTTTTCGGGTTTAGGGTCTAGGGTTTAGGGTGTAGGGTTTTGGGTTTTAGGTCTTTGGTTTAGGCTTTAGGATTTGGGATTAGGGTTTTGGGTTTTATGTTTTCGGGTTTAGGGTTTTGGATTTGGGGTTTAGGTTTAGGGGTTTTAATTTAGGGTTTAGGGTTTAAGGTTTAGGGCTTAGGTTTTAGGGTTTAGGGTTTTAGGGTTTAGGGTTTAGGGTTTAGGGTTTAGGGTTTTCTATTTAAGGTTTAGGGTTTAGGGTTTAGGGTTTAGGGTTTAGAGTTTAGGGTTTTGGATTTTGGGTTTAGGGTTAAGGTTTTGGGTTTTTGGTATAGGGTTTAGGGTTTAGGGTTTTATGTTTTAGGGTTTAGGCTTTAAGGTTTAGGTTTTAGGGTTTTATGTTTTAGGGTTTAGGATTTGGGGTTTACGGTTTACGGTTTCAAGTTTGGGGTCTTGGGTTAGGGTGTAGGCTTAGGGTGTTGGGTTAAGGGTCTTTGGTTTGGGGTTTACAATTTGTGATTTTATGTTTTAGGGTTTAGGTTTTAGTGTTCAGGGTTTTGGGTTTAGGGTTTTAAGGTTTTGGGGTTTAGGGTTTAGGGTTTATGGTTTAGGGTTTGAGGTTTTATGTTTTATTGTTTTGGGTTTAGAGTATTCGGGTTTTGGGTTTAGGGTTTAAGGTTTAAGGTTTAGGGTTTATTGTGTAGTGCTTAGGGTCTAGGATATTGGGTTTTGGGTTTCGGGTTTAGGGTCTAGGGTTTAGGGTGTAGGGTTTTGGGTTTTAGTTTTTTGGTTTAGGGTTTAGGGTTTGGGATTAGGGTTTTGGGTATTTTATTTTCAGGTTTAAGGTTTTGGGTTTGGGGTTTAGGGTTTAGTGGTTTTCATTTAGGGTGTAGGGTTTTGGGTTTACTGTTTAAGGTTTGGGGTTTAGGGTTTAGGGTTTAGGTTTTAGGGTTTAGGGTTTAGGGTTTTCGGTTTTGGGTTAGGGTTTTGGGTTTAGGGTTTTATGTTTTAGGGTTTAGGCTTTAAGGTTTAGGGTTTAGGGTTTTATATTTTAGGGTTTAGGATTTGGGGTTTAGGGTTTTGGATTTAGGGTTTAGGGTTTACGGTTTCGGGTTTAGGGTTAGCGTTTAGGGTTTAGGGTTTACGGTTTATGGTTTTGGGTTAGGCTTTTGGGTTTAGTGTTTAGGGTTTAGGGTTTAAAGATTATAGGAAAATGAAGAGGGTATAACTTCTTCGTTTGAACTCTGATTTGTATGATTTATTTATTTATTTTAAGGTAGGAGGAAATTTTTGAATCAATGGTGGGATTGGTTTCCGGTTTCGGATTCGGTTCGGGTTTAATGGTCAAGGTCTTGTTTTTTGGGTTTTAAGTTTAGGGTTTAAGGTTTAGGGTTTACGGTTTAGGGTTTATGGCTTTAGGGTTTAGTGTTTGGGGACTAGGATTTTGGATTAAGGGTTAGGGTTTAATGTTTCTGGTTTAAGGTTATGGTTTAGGTTTTTATGGGTTTAGGGTTTAGCATTTAGCGTTTAGGGTTTACGATTTTGGGTTTAGAGTTTTAGGGTTTGAGGGTTTAGGGTTGAGGGTTTAGGGTTTAGGGTTAGGGTTTAGGGTTTAGGGTTTAGGGTTTAAGATTTTATGCTTTAGTGTTTTGGGTTTAGGGTTTAGGTTTTAGAGTTTTAGGGTTTTGGGTTTAGGTTTCTGGGTTTAGGGTTTAGGCTTTAGAATTTAGGGTTTAGGGTTTATGGTTTAGGGTTTATTGTTTAGTTCATAGGGTGTAGGGTTTTGGGTTTAGGGTTTAGGGTTTAGGGTTTAGGGTTTAGGGCTAATGGTGTAGGGTTCAGAGTTTAGGATTTCGGGTTTAGGGGTTTTTGTTTAGGGTTTAGGGTTTAGGGTTTAGCGTGTTATGTTTTACGGTTTAGGGTTTAGGGTTTAGGGTTTAGAGTTTCGGGTTTTGGTTTAGGGTTTAGGGTTTAGGGTTTTGGGTTTGGTTTAGGGTTTAGGGTTTCGGTTTTAGGGTTTATATTTTAGGGTTTAGGATTTGTTGTCTTGTTTTTAAGGTCTAGGATTTAGGGTTTTGGGTTTTGTGTTTGTGGTTAGGGTTTATGGTTTAGGGTTTTGGGTTTAGGATTTAGGGTTTAAAGTTTGGGGCTTAGGGTATTATGCTTTATGGTTTAGAGTTTAGGGTTTAGGGTTTAGGGTTTTTGGTTTAGGGTTTAGGGTTTAGAGTCTAGGGTTAGGGTTTAGGGTTTTGGGTTTAGGGTTTATGTTTTTGGGTTTACGATTGTGGTTTTATGTTTTATGGTTTGGGGTTTACGGGTTATGGTTTAGGGTGTAGGTTTAGGGTTTAGGGTGTTGGGTTAAGGGTTTAGGGTTTGGGGTTTACGGTGTGTGGTTTTATGTTTTAGGGTTTAGGGTTTAGGGTTTATGGTTTACGGTATAGGGTTTAGTGCTTATGGTTTTGGGTTTTGGGTTTTGGGGTTTTTGGGTTTAGGATTTAGGGTTTAGGGTTTGGGGTTAGGGTTTAGGGTTTAGGGTTTGAGGTTTTAAATTTATGTGTTTAGGGTTTAGCGATTAGGGTTTAGGGTTTGAGGTTTTATATTTCAGTGTTTTGGGTTTAGGGCTTAGGGTTTACAGTTTTAGGGTTTTGGGTTTACGTTTTAGGGTTTAGGGTTTAGCGCTTAGGGTTGATTGTTTAGTGCTTAGGGTCTAGGGGTTAGGGTTTAGTATTTTGGGTTTAGGTTTAAGGTTTTGGGTTTTGGGTTCAGGGCTTAGGGTTTGGGGTTTGGGATTAGGGTTTAGAGTTTTATGTTTTGGGGTTTAGGGTTTAGGGTTTGGTGTTTAGGGTTTAGGGTTTTTGTGTAGGGTTTATGGTTTAGGGTTTAGGGTTTAGGGTTTTGGTATAGGGTTTAGGGTTTTGGGTTTAGGGTTTAGGGTTTGCGGTGTACGGTTTGTGGTTTTATGTTTTAGGGTTTAGGGTTTAGGGTTTAGGTTTTAGGCATTTGCGTTTAGGGTTTTAGGGTTTATGGTTTGGGGTTTAGGGTTTAGGGCTTAGGGTTTAGGGTTAGGGTTTAGGGTTTAGGGTTTAGGGTTTAGATTTTAGGGTTTTGGGTTTAGGGTTTAGGGTTTATTATTTAGTTCTTAGGGTTTACGGTATAGGGTTTATGGTTTAGGGTTTCGGGTTTAGTGTTTAGGGTTTTTGGTTTACGGTTTAGTGTTTAGGGTTTAGGGTTTTGGATTAGGGTTTTGGGTTTTATGCTTTAGGGTTTAGGGTTTAAGGTTTGGGTTTTAGGGTTTAGGGTTTTTGGTTTAGGGTTTGGGATTTTGCATTTAGGGCTTAGGGTTTCGGGTTTAGGGTTTTACGATATAGGGTTTAGGGTTTAGGGTTTTTTGTTTAGGGTTTAGGGTTTAGGGTTTTGGGCTTAGGGTTTACGGTTTTGGGTTTCAGGGTTTAAGGTTTAGGGTTTTTGGTTTAGGGTTTATGCTTTATGGTTTAGGGCGTAGGGTTTAAGGTTTACGGTTTTATGGTTTAGGGTTTAGGGTTTAGGGCTTAGGGTTTAGGGTTTAGGGTTCGGCTTTAGGGTTTTGTGTTTAGGGTTTAGGGTTTTATGTTTTAGGGTTATGGGTTTAGGGTTTAGCGTTTAGGGTGTTGGGTTTTTTTTTTAGGGTTTAGGGTGTAGGGTTTTATGTTTTGGGTTTTTGGTTTAGGGTTTAGGGTTTAGCGTTTAAGGTTTTATGTTTTAGCATTTAGGGTTTAGGGTTTAGGGTGTTGGGTTAGGGTTTAGGGTTTTTGATTTAGGGTTTAGGGTTTAGGGTTTTGGGTTTAGGGTTTAGGGTTTTATGTTTTAGGGTTTAGGGTTTATGGTTTAGGGTTTAGGGGTTAGGGTTTATAGTTTAGGGCTGCAGGTTTCTAGTTTAGGTTTAGGGTTTAGGGTTTTTGGTTTAGGGTATAGGGTTTAGGGTTTTCCGTTTGTGGTTTTATGCGTTAGGGTTTAGGGTTTAGGTTTAGTGTTTAGGGTTTAGGGGGTTGGGTTTAGGGTTTAGGGTTTGGGGTTTATGGTTTGTGGTTTTATGTTTTAGGGTTTTGGGTTTAAGGTTTAAGGTTTAGGGATTAAGGTTTAGTGTTTGGGGTTATGGGTTTAGGGTTTTAGGGTTTAGGGTTTAGGGTTTGGGCTTAGGGTTTAGGGTTTAGGGTTTAGGGTTTGAGGTTTTATTTTTTAGTGTTTACGGTTTAGGGTTTACAATTTTAGGGTTTTGGGTTTTGGTTTTAGGGTTTAGGGTTTGTTTTTTAGTGCTTAGGTTCAGGGGTTTACGATTTTAGGTTTTGGGTTTTGGGTTTTGGGTTTCGGTTTAACGGTTAGGGTTTAGGGTTTAGGGTTTAGGGTTTTTGGTTTAGGGTTTAGGGTTTAGGGTTTACCGCTTGTGGTTTTATGTTTTAGGGTATAGGGTTTTGGGTTTAGGGTGTTTGGTTTTGGGTTTAGGGTTTGGGGTTTATGGTTTGTGGTTTAATGTTTTAGGGTTCATGGTTTAGGGTTTAGGGTTTAGGGTTTAGGGTTTAGGGTTTTGTGGTTAGGGTTTGGGGTTTACGGTTTGTGGTTTTGTGTTTTAGGGTTTAGTGTTTAGGGTTTAAGGTTTTGGGCATAGGGTTTAGTGTTTACGGTTTTGGGCTTAGGGTTTTAGGTTTTTATGGTTTACGGTTAAGGGTTTAGGGTTTAGGGTTTGTGGTTAGGGTTTAGGGTTTTGGGTTTAGTGCTTGGGGTTTAGGGTTTGAGGTTTTATGTTTTAGTGTTTAGCATCTAGGGTTTAGGGTTTACAATTTTTGGGTTTTGGGTTTAGGGTTTAGGGTTTAGGGTTTAGCATTTAGGGTTTATTTTTTAGTGCTTAGGGTCTAGGGTTTAGGGTTCAGGATTTAGGATTTAGGTTTAAGGTTTAGGGCTTTGGGTTTAGGGTTTAAGGTTTGGGGTTTTTGATTTGGGGTTTAGGTTTTATGTTTTAGGGTTTAGGATTAAGGGTTTGGGGTTTAGGGTTTAGGATTTTTGGTATTGGGTTTTGGGTTTATGGTTTGGGTTTAGGGTTTAGGGTTCTCAGTTTAGGGTTTAGGGTTTGGGGTTTACAGTTTGTGGTTTTATGTTTTATGGTTTAGGGTTTAGGATTTAAGCTTTAGTGTTTAGGGTTTAGGGTTTTGGGTTTAGGGTTTTAGGGTTAGGGTTTTAGAGTTGGGATTTAGGGTTTAAGGTTTAGGGTTTAGGGTTGGGGTTTAGGATTTAGGGTTTAGGGTTTAAGGTTTTATGCTTAAGTGTTTAGGGTTTAGTGTTTAGGGTTTAGAGTTTTAGGGTTTTGGGTTTAGGTTTTTAAGGTTTAGGGTTTAGAATTTAGGGTTTAGGGTTTAGGGTTTAAGGTTTATATTTAGTGCTTAGGGTCGTCGGTTTAGGGTTTGGGATTAGGGTTTAGGGTTTATGTTTTAGGGTTTAGGGTTTGGGGTTTAGGGTTTAGGGTTTTGGGTTTAGGGTTTAGGATTTTGGGTTTAGGGTTTAGGGTTTAGTGTTTAGGGTTTTAGGGTTTAGGGTTTAGGGTTTAGGGTTTAGGGTTTAGGGTTTAGGGTTTTTGGTTTAGGGTTTAAGGTTTAGGGCTTAGGGTTTTGGGTTTTGGGCTTACGGGTTTAGGGTTTAGGGTTTTTGGTTTTGGGTTTAGGGTTTTGGGTTTAGGGTTTAGGGTTTAGGGTTTTTGGGTTTAGGGATTAGGGTTTAGGGTTTAGGGCTTAGGGTTTAGGGTGTAGGGTTCAGATTTAAGATTTACTGTTTATGGTCTAAGGTTGAGAGTTTTGGGTTTTATGCTTTAGGCCTGAGGGTTTAGCGTTTAGCGTTCTGGGTTTTGGGTTTTTGGTTTTGGGTTTATTTTTATGGGTTTATGGTTTTTTCTTTAGTGTTTTTGGTTTAAGGTTTAGGGTTTAGGGTTTAAGATTTAATAGGGTTTAGGGTTTTTTATTTAGTGTTTTTGGTTTAAGGTTTAGGGTTAAAGATTTAATGTTTTAGCATTTTGGGTTTAGGGTTTAGGGTTAGGGTTTAGGGTTTTTGGTTTAGCCTTTAGAGTTTAGGGTTTAGGGTTTAGGGTTTAGGGTTTTGGGTTTAGGGTTTCGGGTTTAGGGTTTTTGGTTTAGGGTTTAGGGTTTAGGGTTTACCGTTTTTGGTTCTATGTTTTAGGGTTTAGGGTTTAGGGATTATGTTTAGGGTTTAGGGTGTTGGGTTTAGGGTTTAGGGTTTGGGGTTTACAATTTGTGGTTTTATGTTTTACGGTTTAGGGTTTAAGTTTTAGTGTTTAGAGTTTAGTTTTTAGGGTTTTGGGTTTAGGGTTTTAGGGTTTTTGGTTTTGGGTTTTCGGGTTTTTGGGTTTAGGGTTTAGGGTTTGGGGTTTAGGGTTTAGGGTTTTTGGGTTTTATGTTTTAGACTTGAGGGTTTAGGGGTTAGCATTCAGGGTTCAAGGTTTTTGGTTTAGGGTTTGTTTTTTAGGGTTTGGGGTTTAGGGTTTAGGGTTTTTCGTTTAGTGTTTTTGGTTTAAGGTTTAGGGTTTAGGGTTTAAGGTTTAGTGTTTTAGCATTTAGGGTTTAGGGTTTAAGGTTTAGGGTTTTGGGTTAGGGTTTAGGGTTTTTGGTTTAGAGTTTAGAGTTTAGGGTTTAGGGTTTAGGTTTTAGGGTTTAGGGTTTGGGGTTAGGGTTTAGGTTTTAGGGTTTAGGGTTTGAGGTTTTATGATTTGTGTTTAGGGTTTAGGGTTTAGGGTTTACAGTTTTAGGGTTTTGGGTTTAGGTTTTAGGGTTTAGGGTTTTGGGTTTAGGCTTTAGGGTTTATTGTTTAGGGTTTAGGGTTTAGGGTTTAGGGTTTAGGGTTTAGCATTTAGGATTTATTTTTTAGTTCTTATGGTCTAGGGTTTAGGGTTCAGGGTTTAGGGTTCAACGCTTTGCTTTTAGGGTTTAGGGTTTCGGGTTTAGGTTTTATATTTTACGGTTTAAGATTCAGGGTTTGGGGTTTAGGGTTTAGGGTTTTTGGTGTAGGGTTTAGGGTTTAGGGTTTAGGGTTTAGGTTTAGGGTTTTGGGTTTAGGGTTTTAGGTTTAGGGTTTGGGTTTACGGTTTGTGGTTTTACGTTTTATGGTTTAGGGTTTAGGGTTTAAGGTTTAGGGTTTTGGGTTTTGGGTTTAGGGTTTTAGGGTTTTTTGGTTTAGGCTTTAGGTTTTAGGGTTTAGGGTTTAGGGTTCAAGGTTTAGGGTTTAAGGTTTTATGCTTAAGTATTTAGGGTTTAGGGTTTAGAGTTTTAGGGTTTTGGGTTTAGGTTTTAGGGTTTTGGGTTTAGGTTTGTTTATTGTTTAGGGCTTAGGGTCTATGGTTTAAGGTTTAGGGTTTAGTGTTTAGGGTTTTTGGTCTAGAGTTTAGGTTTTAGGGTTTAGGGTTTAGGGTTAAGGTTTAGGGCTTTATGTTTTAGGGTTTAGGTTTTAGGGTTTAGGGTTAAGGGTTTTTTGTTTAGGGTGCAGGATTTTGGGTTTCGGGCTTAGGGTTTAGGGTTTAGAGTTTTAGGGTTTAGGGATTAGTGTTTAGGGTTTAGGGTTTAGGGTTTAGGGTTTTTGGTTTAGGGTTTAGGGTTTAGGGTTTAGGGCTTAGGGTTTTGGGTTTTAGGCTTAAGGGTTTTGGATTTTTTGTTTGAGGTTTAGGGTTTTGGGCTAAGGCTTAGGGTTTAGGGTTTAGGGTTTAGAATTTAAGGGTTTAGGGTTTAAGGTTTAGGCTTTAGGGCTTACGGTTTTGGGTTTTGGGTTTTATGTTTTAGGCTTAAGGGTTTAGGGTTTTGCATTTAGGGTTTTGGGTTTTTGGTTTAGGGTTTATTTTTTAGGGTTTAGGGTTTAGGGGTTAGGGTTTTTTGTTTTGTGTTTTTGGTTTAAGGTTTAGGGTTTAGGGTTTAGGGTTTAATGTTTTAGCATTTGGGGTTTAGGGTTTAGGGTTAGGGTTTACGGTTTTTGGTTTTGCATTTAAAGTTTGGGGTTTAGGGTTTAGGGTTTAGGTTTTACGGTTTAGGGTTTAAGGTTTAGGGTTTAGGGTTTTGGGTTTAGGGATTAGGGTTTAATGTTTTAGGGTTTAGGGTTTGGGGTTTAGGGTTTTTGGTTTAGGGTTTAGGGTTTAGGGTTTTATATTTTAGGGTTTACGGTTTTGGGTTACGGGTTTAAGGTTAGGGTTTAGGGTTTTTGGTTTAGGGTTTAGGTTTTCGGGTTTACCGTTTTTGGTTTTATGTTTTAGGGTTTAGGGTTTAGGGTTTAGGTTTAGGGTTTAGGGTGTTGGGTTTAGGGTTTAGGGTTTGGGGTTTACAATTTTTGGTTTTATGTTTTAGGGTTTAAGGTTTAGGGTTTAAGGTTTAGGGTTTAGGGTTTAGTGTTTAGGGTTTTGGGTTTTGGGCTTTTGGGTTTTTGGGTTTAGGGTTTAGGGTTTGAGGTTAGGATTTTGGGTTTAGGGTTTAGGGTTTGAGGTTTTATGTTTTAGTGTTTAGGGTTTAGGGTTTAGGGATTACAATTTTAGGGTTTTGGGTTTAGGTTTTAGGGTTTAGGCTTTAGGCTTTAGGCTTTAGGGTTTATTGTTTAGGGTTTTGGGTTTTGGGCTTTTGGGTTTTTGGGTTTAGGGTTTAGGGTTTGAGGTTAGGATTTTGGGTTTAGGGTTTGGGTTTGGGGTTTTATGTTTTAGAGTTTAGGGTTTAGGGTTTAGGGATTACAATTTTAGGGTTTTGGGTTTAGGTTTTAGGGTTTAGGCTTTGGGGTTTATTGTTTAGTGCTTAGGGTCTAGGGTTTAGGGTTTAGGGTTTAGGGTTTCGGGTTTAGGGTTTACTGTTTGTGGTTTTATGTTTTAGGGTTTAGGGTTTAGGGTTTAGGTTTAGGGATTAGGGTGTTGGGTTTAGGGTTTAGTGTTAGGGGTTTACGGTTTATGGTTTTATGTTTTAGGGTTTAGGGTTTAGGATTTAAGGTTTAGGGTTTAGGGTTTAGTGTTTAGGATTTTGGGTTTAGGGTTTTAGTATCTTAGGGTTTGGGGTTTTGGGTTTGGGGTTAGGGTTTAGTGTTTAAGGTTTAGGGTTTGAGGTTTTATGTTTTAGTGTTTAGGGTTTAGGGTTTGGGGTTTACAGTTTTAGGGTTTTGGGTTTAGGGTTTAGGGCTTAAGGTTTAGGGTTTATTGTTTAGTGCTTAGGGTCTAGGGTTTTGGGTTTAGGGTTTGGGGTCTAGGGTTTAACGTCTAGGGTTTAGGGTTTGAGGTTTTCGGTTTAAGGTTTATGGTTTGGGATTAGGGTTTTGGGTTTTATGTTTTTGGGTTTAGGGTTTAGGGTTTGGGGTTTAGGGTTTAGGGGTTTTGGTTTAAGGTTGAGGGTTTAGGGCTTAGTTTTTAGGGTTTAGGGTTTTAGGATTTAGGGTTTAGGGTTTAGGGTTTAGGGTTTAAGGTTTAGGGTTTAGGGTTTATTGTTAGGGTTTAGGGTTTAGGGTTTGGGGTTTAGGGTTTGTTGTTTGGTGTTTAGGGTTTTGGGTTTAGGGTTAGGGTTTTGGGTTTTTGGTATAGGGTTTGAGGTTTTATGTTTTAGGGTTTTGGTTTTAGGGTTTTGGGTTGAGGGATTTATGTTTTGGGGTTTAGGATTTTGGGTTTACAGTTTAAAGTTCCGGGTTTAGGGTTAAGGTTTAGGGTTTAGGGATTAGGGTTAGGCTTTAGGGTTTAGCGTTTAGGGTTTAGGGTTTAAGGATAATAGGAAAGTGAAGAGGGTATAACTTCTTCGTTTGAACTCTGATTTGGGCGATTTTTTTTTTTTTTTTAGGGTAGGAGGAAATTTCTAAATCAATGGTATGATTGGTTTCCAGTTTTGGAGTCGGTTGGGGTTTAGTGTTCAAGGTTTAGTTTTTTGGGTCTTAAGTTTAGGGTTTAAGGTTTAAGGTTTATAGTTTAGGGTTTACGGTTTTCGGGTTTAGTGTTTAGGGTTCACCGTATAGGGTCTAGTGTTTCGGTTTTAGGGTTTCGGATATATGGTTTTATGTTTTCGGGTTTAGGGTTTAGGAATTTTCGATTAAGGTTTAGGGTTTTGGGTTTCGGGTTTAGGGTAATGGTTTAGGTTTTTCTGGGTTTAGGGTTTAGAGTTTTAGGTTTTTGGGTTTAGGCTTTAGGCTTTAGAATTTAGGGTTTAGGGTTTAAGGTTTAGGGTTTAGGGTTTATTGTTTAGTGCTTAGGTTCTATGGTTTAAGGTTTAGAGTTTAGAGTTTTTGGTTGAGGGTTTATGGTTTAGGGTTTAGGGTTTAGGGTTTATGGTTTAGGGTTTAGGGTTTAGGGTTCATAGTTTAGGGTTTAGGGTTTAGGTTTTAGGGTTTAGGGACTTATGTTATAGGGTTTAGGGTTTAGGGTTTTTTGTTTAGGGTTTAGGGTTTAGTGTTTATGTTTTACGGTTTAGGGTTTCGGGTTTAGGGTTAGGGTTTAGGGTTTAGGGTTTTTGGTTTAGGGTTTAGGGTTTGGGTTTTAGGGTTTAGAGTTTAAGGTTTAGGGTTTATGGTTTAGGGTTTTTTGTTTAGTGTTTAGGGTTTAGGGTTTAGGGTTTGGGGTTTAGTGTTTATGGTTTAGGGTTTAGGGTTTAGGGTTTAAGTTTTAGGGTTTAGGGTTTAGGGTTTAGGATTTTGGGTTTACAGTTTTTGGTTCATGGTTTAGGGTTTAGGGTTTACCGTTTGTGCTTTTATGTTTTAGGGTTTAGGGTTTAAAGTTTAGGGCTTAGGGTTTAGGTTTAGGGTTTAGGATTTTACGGTTTTGGGTTTAGGGTTTAGGGTTTAGGGGTAGGGTTTGGGGTTTAGGGTTTAGGGTTTAAGGTTTTATGTTTTAGTGTTTAGGGTTTAGGGTTTACTGTTTTAGGGTTTTGGGTTTTCATTTTAGGGTTTTGGGTTTAGGGTTTATTGTTTAGTGCTTAGGGTCTAGGGTTTAGGGTTTTGGCTTTAGGGTTTATGGTTTAGGGTTTAGGGCTTAGGGTTTTTGGTTTAAGGTTAAGGGTTTGGGATTAAGATTTAGGGTTTTATGTTTTAGGGTTTAGGGTTTAGGGTTTAGGGTTTGGGGTTTAGGGTTTACGACTTTTGGTTTGGGGTTTAGGGTTTAGGTTTTAGGGCTTAGGGTTTAGGCTTTAAGGTTTTAGGCTTTAGGGTTAAGGGTTTAGGGTTTAGGGTTTGGGGTTTAAGGTTTAGGGTTTAGGGTTTAAGGTTTTGGGGTTTGGGTTTGTTGTTTAGTGTTTAGGGTCTAGGGTTTAGGGTTAGGGTTTAGGGTTTAGGGTTTAAGGTTTTATGCTTTATTGTTTTTGGTTTAGGGTTTTGGGTTTAGAGTTTTAGGGTTTTGGGTTTGGGTTTCAGGGTTTAGGATTTAGGGTTTAGAATTTTGGGTTTTGGGTTTAAGGTTTAAGGTTTAGGGTTTATTGTTTAGTGCTTAGGGTGTAAGGTTTAGGGTTTAATGTTTAGGGTTTAGGATTTAGGGTTTCAGGTTTTTGGTTTAGGGTTTAGGGTTTAGGGTTTAGGGTTTATAGTTTAGGGTTTAGGGTTTAGGGTTTATGGTTTAGGGTTTAGGGTTTGGGGTTTAGGTTTTAAGGTTTACGGTTTTTTGTTTTAGGGTTTAGGATTTAGGGTTTTCTGTTTAGGGTTTAGGGTTTTATGTTTTAGGATTTAGGGTTTAGGGTTTCGGGTTTAGGGTTAGGGTTTTGGGTTTTGGGTTTTGGGTTTTTTGTTTAGGGTTTAGGGTTTAGGGTTTAGGGTTTAAGGTATAGGATTTAGGGTTTTGGGTTTAGGGTTTAGAATTTAGGGTTTAGGGTTTGTGTTTTAGTGTTTAGGGCCAAGGGTTTATGGTTTAGTGTTTAAGGTTTAAGGTTTAGGATTTAAGCTCATTACAAAAAAACTGGTTTTTAGTGACGAAAGTATTTGTGACGATTTTAAAACTGTCGCTAATAGTATTGTATTAGTCACGGTTTTTCAGAACCGTCACTAATAGTGTAAGCATTAGTGACGGTTTTAGCAGTCGTCACTAATGCAAAACTATTAGTGACGGTTTAGAACCGTCACTAATACTTTCGTTAGTAAAAACTGCACGGTAAACAATTTTCGTGCGAAAATATTTCTGGGAAAATATTTGCGGCGATTCTATGGTATTAGTGACAGATTAAATTCGTCACTAAAAGTCACTTATTAGTGACGATTAGCAAACCGTCACTACTAATATTTATGAATATATAAAAAAAATTTAGTTAAGGGTATTAGTGACGGATATCCCTATTTGTCACTAATAATGGTGTATTAGTGACGGTTTTAAAACTGTCACTACTCTATTTTTATTTAAAAAAATATAAAAAAAATTAAGTTAAAGGTATTAGTGACGAATTGGGAGATCCGTCACTAATAAGAGGATATTAGTGACGGTTTTGAAACCGTCACTACTAATTTTTTTTTTAAATATAAAATAAATTTAGCTAAGGGTATTAGTGACGGTTTTAAAACTGTCACTAATAGATCTTTTATTTAAAAAATATAAAATAAATTTAGTTTAAGGTATTAGTGACAGATTTGACAACTGTCACTAATAAAAAAATTTAAGTTCAGAGTATTAGTGACGAATTTGTAGATTCGTCACTATTGACCCCTTATTAGTAATAGATCGACAACCATCACTAATACTTTATGTTTTAAAAAAATTAAAAATTTTAAGTTCAGAGTATTAGTGACGAATTTATGAATTCGTCACTATTTGTCCCTTATTAGTGACGGATTTGAGAACCGTCACTAATAATTCCTTTTTTAAAAAAACAAATAAAAAATTTTCAATTCAGAGTATTAGTGACGATGTTGTAAATTCGTTGCTAATAAGAGACTAATAGTGATGAATTTTTAGATTCGTCACTAATACTTCTTTTTATAAAAAAAAATATAAAAAAAATTTAAGTTTAGAATATTAGTGACGAATTTATAAATTCGTCACCATTGGTCCCTTGTTAGTGACGAATTTCAATATTCGTCACTACTAGGCCATTATTAGTAATGAATTTTGGACCATCACTAATGCTTTGTTATTTATAAAAAAAAAATAGACGGAGAGTGGTAGTGACGGTTTTGAAACCGTCACTAATGCCCAAAAACCCTTATTCCTTTCTGCGGGATATTTTCCCACGCTGCTTTGCCCTTCTTCTCTAGCTGGCCTCTTCCCCTTCCCCTTCGCCTACTCCGGTGAACCTCTCTAGCTCCCAGTCTCCCGCTGCTCTTGTCCGCAAGCAATCGTTTTCCCACGCTTTCCCTCATGCTCTAGCTCCTCCTCTTCCCCTCTTGCTCCTGGGATCCTCTCTCCCAGCCTCCCCCTGCTCTCGGCCGCAAGCCACCGCCTGCGAGTCGCCATAGGCCGTTGCTCGGTTCCCCTCTGCCGCAACTGACCATCTGCGAGTCTCTAGAGGTCATCGCCAGATTCCCCTTCATCACAAGTCGTCGCCTGACTCCCCTACGCTGCAAACCAGTGCCTGTGAGCCGCAAGCCACTGCCAGCAAGTTGTTGGAGTCCGTTGCTCTTCTCTGTAAGCTTCTCTTTCTTTGTATCTGTGCATTTGTCAATTTTTGGATTTTTATCAATTTTTGGAGTTTATATCATCAAACATATTTATTTCATTCAATTAGATCTGATGTTCATAAAAAATTCAACTAAAAGGCATATTATGAGAATGTGTAATAATGTTATATGGTGGGACATTAATGTTTAGTTGACCATAATGTTAAGCGTGATTTAGTTTCAAAAATAGAATGCTTTGCTGGAATGAGATTATGTTTCTTGATTTGCATATATAATGGGATTTGTTGTCAAATGGTAAGGCACTGTTGTATGCAAAGACCAGTCCACTATTAGTTTCCTATGGGGTCCTGCTAGTCTAGGTTCCTATGTGAGTGATATGTTGTGAGAAGTCAGATCTAAACATTGGAAAAGGGAATGGACATTCTACTAAAAGGCATCTTGCAGTGTGAGGCGCAGACTAAATTGATGGATAGCCTTGTAGCAGGACACACCATTGTTTTATCAGCATACAAAAATTATTAGGACAATAGGATATGCCATGGCACAGTCAAAATATAAGGGTAGTGAGAGAAAAATAAGTTATAACTTGATTTTTAGCTTGTAACTCAAGTGACCAAGCATTAAAATTAAAGGGTGGCAGTTTAAAGAAGGTTGCAGAAATTCTAATTTCTAAGACAATAAATAAATTCCAACCCATAAGTGGCATTGGATTCTGAAAGAATATGAAAGATAAGTAATTAAATATGTGGCATTACAACATTGTAATAATATGCTGAATACAATTTATATTTTTCCATTCTTGGAATTCTGTTATTTCCTTCATCTTCAACCTTCGTCTCTGCATTACTCTCAGTACAAAGTCCCAAACCAAACAGGGTGAATCCCCTAGAAAAGGATATGACACGTATACTGAAAATTAGGTTTAGTGAATCCCCTGAAAGTCCTTTTAAAATTTATTTTAAGACAATAAATAAATTCCAACCCATAAGTGGCATTGGATTCTGAAAGAATATGAAAGATAAGTAGTTAAAAATGTGGCATTACAACATTGTAAGAATATATTGAATACAATTTCTATTTTTCCATTCTTGGAATTCTATTATTTCCTTCATCTTCAACCTTCGTCTCTGCATTACTCTCAGTACAAAGTCCCAAACCAAGCAGAGTTAATTATACATGAGTCTAGGTTCCTATGTGAGTGATATGTTTGTGTCTCTTGGTTTTGTCTCTTCAATGCTCGAGGCATCAATGAATAAGAAATAATCAACTAATGTCATAAAATTATTAATTCTAAATAAGTCCGCTATGGCGTTTCATAAATTTTCTTTCACATAACAACTTTGTTATTGTACCTAAAAAATAATTAAAGTTTGTTAAAACATTGATAACTCAATTCATCCCCCCTCCTCAGATGTTAGTTAACCAAACCAACAATGAATATGTTGAAGATCAACTGAATTTGAATTGACTCCGATCTTATGTGGAAAGAACCATTACAGTTTTAGAACCTTTCTCATCTTCAAAAGATAACTCTTGTTTCTATTTCTTTAATTATCTTTGGAGGAAAAAAATAATAGTAGTCTAACATTTTGCAAAAACTCATTTCAACATATGATTTTCTTTCAATTTGATTGAAGTTGGAAGACTTGCATTCATAATCTTTCTTTCAATAAGTTAATTTTTTTTTTTTTTAAGATGATAGAAAATTTGAAAGTTAATGTTGACTCCAAAAAATGACCATATAGCATATCACCAATCACCTACATCTATTAAACGATGAATTATAAAAAACTTGATCGTAATGGCCTTAGAGAAATATCTCTAACCCAAATCAATTATATTTTCATGAGTATAGGATATTGGTTTGGAGTAAAGAGAGCATACTAATTAGTGGTAAAAGGGCAAATATTTATAAAATTTTAAGAAAACTAACCTTGAAAAGCAAGCATGGCCAGATACCCCACTCTAATATGGGATGCCATATGTCATAATGCAGTTAGAGCTTGTGTTAATTTTACACCTTGCAATTAGATTGATAAGGGGTTAGCTAAGAAGAAGTTAAACATGCTAGCTTAGTCAAATTTTCACAATAGTACTTGTCCTTTTCTTCTTTTTGCATATTGTATAAAAGGTTTAGATATCATAATGCATGCAATACACATGCATGAGTTGGGAGCAACTAATGCCATGGTGTTGCTAACCATTTAAGTAAAATGCATTCATTGTTACAATTTACATAATTTTACACTTTAAATTTATACAAATTTCGCAAAATAAAAATGTAAGCAAGAATTTTTTTTGTTTCATTTCCCTTCCTATTTATTTATTTACAATTTTCCTTGAACAGATGTTGCAAGGTGTTGTACACCTTCCTTGTACATGGTTAAATTTCTGAATCCATTTCTCTATTTGAAGACTAGTTTAGGATTTCTTCCCCCTCCAAAAAAAAAAAATAGTGTCGCAACTCCCTCTTTTTTTTCCTTTATCCCTTTTGTTTCATTTTTTCTTCCTTAAAACTACGTTTTTTCCTACTTTTCCTTTCACTTTTTTTTGAAGTGCTCTTGGGGTGGCACTCAACGTTGACAAGACTGCTTTACTTTATTTAGAATGACTTGAGGCTCCGTCTAATGACCAATTTAATTACCGATTCCCTTAAAAAGTAAGAGGTCAACTAATGTAAACAAAGCAAGGATTCAAATCATTGGTAAAAATTTGTTATCATGATCCAATAGCATAATTCTATAATTAATTAATTTGTGATAGATCAAATTGACACACATCACCAAAATAAAAAATTTAATTAAGAGCAATACCCTGTATATTGGTTTTTTTAAGGGGTTGAATTTTTTGTTTCTTGCATATTTATTTGGAGACGAGTTGTCCAACAACGCTTGTGGAGAATTGTCTAAACTAGTGAACTATTTTAATCAATCTTGGAGACAAATCTGCCTACATCATTATTTAAAGCAGTCAAGCCAATCCTCTTTCCATCATCATCCTCCCTTTTACTCTTTATTTTTACTTTTTTTTCTATCTTTTTTATTAATAAAAAGGAAACAAATTTTTTTTTTTTTCTAACAATATCTAACATTTTACTACCCACCCTCTCCTATATGTGCATTTCCATAAGCCCAAAGGGAACTTCCCCTCCTAATCCAAGGTTGGGTAACTTGAAATATTAGGTGACTTGCAAAGGGGGAATGTAAATAATAAGTTCTAATTTGTGTGTCTAGTTTCTTTCTTTTCAAAGAATTCATTCTTATTCAACCAGGGCATTGGGCTACTCTCAGCTTCGCTAATGAAGTTTCAACGTGTATGCTCTCTCTCTCTCTCTCTCTCTCTCTCTCTCTCTCTCTCTCTCTCTCTCTCTCTCTCTCTCTATCTCTCTCTCTCTCTCTCTCTCTCTCTCTCTCTCTCTGTGAATGAGCATGTCATATTTACTTATATATATAATAGCCTGTGTTTGATACTCAATAGCCTCATGTGTTGTAAACCGTTCGAATGGAATGGAAAATTGTCACACCTTACAGTGGGAGAGAATCAAAACTATACCTCTTTATACTCTGACCTGAATTGTTTGAATTGTGCAATGTATTATAACTGTGAATACCAATTGACGCTTGTTTATATGTGGGGATAATTATCGGGCCTTAATTGCATGTTTGGTAAATAGGAGTGAAATGGAATTGAATTTATCATTTAATTTTCATGCTCTCTATTTAAATTTTCATTCTATTCCATTTCATTCTGTAAATCAAAATCCAAAACTTCACTTTAACCCTTTTTTGCTTCTTTATTTTAATACATTATCAGTTTCTAACTATGAAATGCCCTTTTCCTTTTCTTAAGTTGTACTTGTGAGCATGACTTCGAATTAATTTATATGTAGGTGTGGACAGAATTTAATATAATTTTACATTATATTTATTTAAATTGCACAAATTCAAAAGCTTTGAACTCCAAACACGCCAATATTGAATGAGAGACTTTGATTCTATTAGTTGTATTCAATTTAATACCATTTTTTGAAAAGCCTTTTATTCAGTTGATTATTATTTTGTATATTTATTAAATTATTTGCGTGGTTTAAAAACATACATGACTACATATTGGCAGAAAGGGGAGGCCCCCAGCAAGTGTGCCCTGCGCAAGGGATTGCAGTTAGGGTAAAAAGGCATCCTTGGTATGTTATTTTCATGCAATTCAGTGCTTTGTCTATTAACCTTTTTATTAGAAATTAGAGGTCGTGGAAAACTCCACTAGCTTTGTGGAAATTAGGGGAAAATAAATAAAAGGAGTATGTTACGTGTTCCAATTTTAAGGTATGTGAAGTCCTAAACTGTGGCCATGGTGGTCATTACAACACTAAAAACATGTTGGTGACCATCTAGTTTAGCTTCTCTCTCTCTCCAAAAAAAAAAAACTCCCAAAGTCAATGTTTAAGCTTTTGGGGTATAAAAATGATCATTGCAACATTAAGGAGACAATGCAAATCAAACCTTAAATGCCCCTTGCACACTTAAATTTCAAGTCAAAATATATGGACTAGAAAATTAAATAACAACTCGCTTTATCAAATCTGAGAATGGGATTACAATCTCTAGAGATTTCTTTATAAAAAAGTATCTTTTGATCCTTTTCTTGTCAAAAAAATCTAGAAAATTCTTTATCAACGGTCAAGCCAATTTGCTTAATTGGGTTAGTGTTGTAACAAGATATTGTTGGAAGAGGTAGTATAAGCATACAAAAAATTAGCTTTAGTAGATAATGTTGCTACTCCCTTTATCACAAAACTTTTGTAACAACACTTATACATATTATAAAGATGGGTATAAGACATATAAGTGATTGGCTTTAGTGCAAATAAAAAATTTTTAGTAGTATGCCATCAAAGCCAATTAGCTCCATAACACTTTTTTTTCTTGTATTTTCCCACATTATAATTAATAAAGGCAAGTTAACATCTCATTCCAAATAAATATCATATTTATTACATGAATAAGTCTATAAAATCTACGTTGAGAATATAAGTTTTCGAAAAGATCAACAATATGATACTTCTCAATACTTAATTTTTAAAGTATTCTTAACCATCGGATTGTGAATTAAGCATTGAAAATCTAGAAAGACTTGAGTATGTCCTATTTTTCTTATAGGGTTACTTGTTAGAGAGTACGGTAAGCACAATCACATTAAGGATATATAAATTTTGTTACATTGCCTGCCAAATAGATATTCTCTTTAGTAGTTATATAAGCAATCATTAAACTTTAGTATTCATTTTTTTTTTTTTTGGATATTTAAGCTTCTCACACATTTCGATTATATGATCAATGTGTTATTTGAGATTGCCCTTCCAATGAAATTGGTTAAATTTCCAAGGTTCATATCTCTAATATCCTTTGTTGATACGCACTGTTTATGGCCTAGAGTGCAAGAGAGACCTTTAAAGGGACCATCGTATTAAGATTGTACTGTGTTTCTATTATGATGTCTTACAATTATTGAACACATCATGGAGCAACCAAAGTGAAGTGATCCTCGTGAGAAGATTTTGGGACATCCATGAGAAGCGTTTGAAACATCCTTCTTTTCCTTCGATTGGACTGATATGCTAGGAATAAATTTCTATAGGTACGTAGGGTCCTAGTTTGACTTGTTCATAAGCAATGCAATTATATGATCTTTTTCTTTGACTTGGTAAAAATAATGATCTTTCTTTCCATTTCTACTATCTTATCTTTTTTAAGTAGCAAAGCTAATCACCATAACAAGCATGATGTGAGCCAGTGGGTGGGTATTAATCCGAATGAATAGGATCTCCTCCCTTTCTCCAACACACACAATTACTTTTATTTCATGTTTCACATTGTATTTAATTGTAGTATTTTGCTTCAAGGTGATGGAATAATGCTATTTTATTGTATTTAGTTCTATTGCTTGTGAAATTCTTCTATTCCTCTATTTATATTTATATTTCGTGTGCAATTCTACTAGTTTTTAGTATTTTGGCATTTCACTTTGGTGCGATATTCCCTTTTTGGATTTAGTAAAAATGAAAGCTATTCTCCATTCTAACTATTTTATATCGAAAATCTTTAGAAAAGGAAACAAGTTTACACCACTTTGAAAAAAATGTCATTTTTAGTCATCCATTGCATTAGATAAAGTTGATCATCCTTACACATATTATTAAAAAACAAACGCATACATGCAATGCATAGATAAGTCTTATATTCCTCAAAACCAAAGCCTAAAATCGTAACCCCTTGCATGTTTTTTTTTTTTTTTTCAATTTCATGTATTCATTGAAGCTTAGACCCATCCAAGAACGGTTACTATACATTCATTCCTAATCGTACATGTGAGACAAATCAATTGTTATATTTCAATTAATTATTAGTCATACTATGTTGACTAATAATCACTTGAACATGTTAATTATTTGTTTCACTTACAATTAGTAATGTTTGTATTTCAACCATTCTTGGATTGTCTAATGTGGACAGTTCAGGAAGTTGTATTTACATTGTTGTCATCATTCATGCTTTGTCAATTGTCATTATATATTTCGAGCGTGTCTCTACTTGTGTTCTCTGGGTGCATAGTGGTGTGTCGTGACAATTTGTTAGTGATGGAAACTAGCAAAATTTTCACTTCCCCCATCTCGTGTACTTGGAGAGCCATAGGGAGATGCTGCCGAAATTTATAACGACTACGACGAAGGAATTTGAGCGATTGATCGCAATGTAAATGCAAGATTCCTGAATGGGATAGGATCCGTACCCTTTAGAGTATGATGGTTGATTATAGGATTCATGATGCATGCATGATAAACATTATGAGAATATAATGAACACCATTTACTTGAACATATTATGGGGTAATTGATGAACATGGATAAGAGTTGGAAGAATGCTCGGGGTAGGTTTTTTCTAGAATATGTGAAAGGGGTACATGATTTCATATAGTTCACGCGTCCTCGTGTAGACAAAGCCAGTAGAATAAGGTGTCCTTGCAAGAAATGCCAAAACATAACATTCAAACACATTGATCTGGTCCATTCACATTTGTTAGACTTTAGAATGGAGAAAAGTTACACAAGATGGGTGTTCCATGGCGAATATTACGTAGTTCAGAGCGATAATGATGACAATGAAGATAAGGGGGCAAATATAGTAGGTGGTGATACATGTTCGGAAGGTTTAATTGAAATGTTAAGTGACTTGCAAAGGGGGATTGCAGTGGATACGGGTGATGTCAGTGTGTCGCGTACTGGTGATGAAACTACTTCAGCGGCTACCATACCTTGCGATCCTAATGCGTTGAATCAACTCGGTAAACCATTTGCTAATCTCATGAGGGATGCACGGGTGCCCCTATATCCAAACTGTAAAAAAGTTCTCAAAATTAGAGTTTCTGATAAAGTTGCTTCATGCAAGGACAATGCATGGGTTATCTCAGAGAGCATTCAACATGCATTTAAGCCTCATTAAGGCAGCACTGCCTGAAGGTGAAACACTTCCCAAGTCCTTTTATGAGGCGAAGATATACATACGTGAATTGGGTCTTAGTTACACTCTAATACATGCATGTAGGTATGATTATGCACTTTTTTACGGTGAACATGAAAATGCGAACGAGTGCCCAGAATGTGGTGAATCGAGGTATACAACTAATCAGAAGAAGGGTAAAAAGATCCCCAAAATAGTTTTGCAATATTGTCCAGTAATCCTGCAGCTGCAACGATTGTATATATGCAAAAAGACTGCTACAGATATGAGATCCCATAAAGAGAAACATCTTCAAGATGGAAACACCCTTAGCCATCCAGTGGACTCTGAAGCTTGGGCCAAATTTGATAAAATGCATTCATGGTTTACTAGTGATCCTCGCAATATTAGACTTGGCCTTACTTCAGATGGGTTCAATACTTTCGGTAACATGACCAACCCATATAGCACGCCATGGCGATGTATGAAAAAACCTTTCATTTATCTGTCTCTGCTGATTCCCGGACTGAGAGCACTCGGTAATGATATTGATGCTTACCTGCGTCTGTTAATTGATGAGTTGAAATAATTATGGGAAAAAGGAGTGGAGGCATTCGATGTGGAAACCGGGACAACATTTCGGATACATGCTGCAGTCTTGTGGACAATTAATGATTTCCCCGCATACGGTAACCTATCAGGTTGGAGCACAAAAGGTTACTTAGCATGCCCAGTATGTAATAAGGATGTTGGGTCCTTATCCTTGAAGCATGACCGCAAGTTATGCTTGATGTGTCATTGCCATTTTCTTCCAACTGGAAATTCTTGGAGGACTTGTGACGTCAGAAGCTTCAATGGAAAACCTGAACGAAGGTCACCGCCAAAGCGGCTAAGTGGGGAAGAGATATTAAACTAGCTAAGGTTGATCGGAGATGTGAAATTTGGGAAACCACTGACCAGTAGAAAAAGAAAACGCGTTGAGTGGGAGTTGAATTGGACAAAGAGAAGCATCTTCTTTGAGTTGTCATACTGGAAAGATCTTCTACTACGCCACAACTTGGATGTCATGCACATCGAAAAGAATATTTGTGAGAATGTCATTGGTACATTGCTTGATATAAATGGGAAGACAAAGGACACCACAAATGCTCGTTGAGGTAAGGAAGATATGGGAATACGACCTGAGCTGCACCTATTTCGTGATGGGGACAAAATTCTCATACCATTAGCTTGTTACACATTTTTGAATGATGAGAAGAATAAATTCTTCGAATAGTTGAAATCAGTGAAGTTCCCCGATGGATATGCATCGAACATAGCTCGATGCATAAACACGAAGGAAGGGAAGATGCTAGGAATGAAAATTCATGACTGTCATGTCCTTCTACTATGGGTTCTACTCATTTTCCTTCGTGGAAACTTGACTCAAGATTTTCGCTTGATGCTAATTGAGTTGGGATTCTTTTTTCGGTAGTTGTGCTAAAAAAAAATTGAGCATAAACGTACTTGAACGGTTAAAGGATGACATCGTGATCATACTATGCAAGCTGGAGAAAATTTTTCCACCAGCATTCTTCGATGTGATGGTCCACCTAGCTGCCCATTTACCAAGGGAGGCCATAACTGGAGGACCAGTTCAATATCGTTGGATGTATCTTATTGAGAGGTAAAGTATAAAGTCCTTGTACAATGGTCACGTGATTTCCTTGTTTTTATTTCTTTTTCTTTATTGTGTCTACAAGTCTATAATGCTATGTAAAATGCACAGGTTCTTGTCCACTTTGAAGGGGTACTTGCGCAATAAGGCACGGTTGGAAGGTTCAATCATTGAGGCGTACATTGACAGTGAATGTCTTGCATTTTGCTCAATGTATCTACATGATATTGACACAATGTTCACTCGTGATGAGCGAAATGCAGACGTTCATGCTATTAATGCCGAAGATGAAGAACCCAGGAGCTCTATATTTCAAGAAAATGTTCGGCCTCTCGGTGCACGAGTTTACGATTTCATTGATATGGACGATCTAGAAAAGGCTCATTTTTACGTCCTCAACAATTGTGATGAAACTGTTCCATATATCGAGTATGTGGTTCCAAACTCCTTATTTTACATTGTATTTACATATGCATAATTATATACTTACTTGACATTAACATGTACTACTGTTGCATATAGCAAACATAAAGCTGAACTCTTGGCCCAAAATGAACGGAGTGTTGACGAAAGACATAAAAAGGAATTTATCAATTGGTTTGGGAGTTGTGTAAGTAACAAAAACTGCTTGAGTAAGAAGCAATGTATGTTTTCACTATTGACAGTTTATTTTTCTAAAGTCCTATTTATTTAATAGATGAAAGTCATGTATTACGATAAGGAACCAACGACAAGTAAAGATTCGTACGCGTTGGCATGTGGCCCCAATCAATAAGTTAACCGCTACAGCGGTTGCATTGTTAACGGGTTACGATTTCATACAAAGTCTCTCGAACTGCATAGAAGAACCCAAAATTGTGGGGTTGCGGTGCTAGGCACAGAAAGAGATGAAGAAATTGACTACTTTGGTGTGCTAGATGACATTATAGAGCTTAGCTATGGAGCAAATAGAGTCGTCAACCTGTTCAAGTGTACCTGGTGGGACATCGACAATAAAAAGACTGGGATAAACACTGATGCCTACTTCACCAGTGTCAATTTTAGTAAGACCTGGTATCAAAATGACCTTTTCGTGCTTGCGAGACAGGCAAAACAAGTGTTTTACCTTAAAGACACCAAATTGAAGGGTGAATGGCATGTGGCCCAAAAGATTCCTCCCCAAAGTTTGTATGCTATTGCAGAAGTTGCAGAAAGTGAGATGAGTGCCAGTGTGACTACATTCCAAGAAGATGAGCCATTTGTCCGTGCAACAACGCAATCTGCTGCAGATGTTGTCAAAGAAGGCGCCGATCTTATACCATTGCATAGGGATGGTGGCACAGTAGAACACGTAGAGACTACTGTCATTACAATTGAACCTTCTGTAGATGTTCACTTCATCGACGATGAGGAAACTGATAGGGAAGATGAAACAAGGGTCGAGTACTGTAGTGAAGGGGAAGACACTTTAGAAAGTGAGAATGATACCAATATTGAGGACGTATAGGGGGGGTAAGAATGTTATTTTTTTCACTATGTATCTTACATGTGTAAATAACTTAAAAGTATATGTATGCTGCATCCATCTAACATTCGTATTTCTTATATTTACTTGTCTATTAATTTGCAGATATGGCACCAGGAGGCTGACGTTGGAGAAATCCTTTCAGGCACATGAGTACATCACATGAAGATGAACTGACATGCTCCAGACCGACGGACCCTGTCGGTCCTGATGCGGAGGCACCATTGTCTGAGCCATCAGCACCTCGTTTAGACATGGATACTACTTATGTGACTGACACGCAGGGTGAGTTGCCGACCGTGATTAGCAGTGTTGGTATGGATACGATTACTTTATTTACATGTTAACTATTGATGATAGTTATTCACGTGTATGATTATAATGTTGTTGCAAAATTAACTCTACTTTCAGCATCTACGTCCACGGTCAGGTCAGGCCGTGGTGCAACGAAGAACATGTTGCTGAAGAAGCACCTAGATAAGACAAAATAGTGGATTCGGATTGACATTCATCTAGGATACACCACCCCGCTAAACGACTGGTGCATCGCGTGGACAAGGAAGCTCAGCATTATACCCCGACAATATGCTCCAATCACCGCATTCAGTTGGTCGCAGGTGACTCAGGAGTAGTGCATGGTTCTTTACATGCGCATTTTGGTAAGTTCCCAAACCCTATAAAGTTGTTTTTAATTTAAATGTTTTTTTACTTTTGATATACTAGCCAGTTAACAACTGTCTAACATTATAATAATATTACCTATATATGCAGGAAGAGTTTGATATGGACATCCTCATGGATGACCATGTGAGAAGGGTGGTTGATGTCCAATTGTGTAATAAATTTAAGAGCTATCGCTAAAAAATGTGCTCCTATTTTTGAGCAATGGGAGATGAAGCACAAGCGCGGCCATATGATAAGAAATCCCAAGAGGATTGGGAGATGGTGTGTCGCCATTTCCGCGACCCACGCTATCAGGTGATGTGTTTGTATTATAGTCATCAATTTTTCACAATGATGTCGCTAATAGGTCGTCATTACATCTTCCTTGTGGGCCATATGTGAAACAAAATGCTGCGAACCGCAGCAAACTCCCAACGACGCATTGCGGTGGATCGAGGCTATTTGTAAATCATCGCCAGGTAATTACTATATATAAAATTATCTAACCATTACATTACATAATACTAATGATGTCTTATATGATAATGTAACGTGATCCTGAGACTGGCGTAGAGGAGTCGCTGCCGGATCTATATCAGAGAACACACCAACGGCGATCGGGGGAGTGGTGCGAGGGTGCGTAGGACGTACATGTAAGTGAAGCAAAAGATTTAGTTTATTACTTTATTCAAAATATAAAAGTTGTAGTCTTACTTATTCCTTTTTATCATTTTCATGATTGAAATTAGGTACGGATGGTCGAGCTGAGGGATGCACCTGTTTCAGAGGGGAGTCAGCACATGATAGATTTCGAGATCACTTCCCAGGTGCTTGGACAACGAGCGGGGGGCTGGGTGAAAGGTTTTGGAAATGGATACCTCGCCCCAACTGCATCATCATCCATTGATGCGGCGGTTCGTGCAGAGATGGAACGACAACATCGAGAGGCCGAGTATGATAAACCGGAGATGGCTCGACGGATGCAGATGATGGAAATGGAGAACGTGCAATTGAGAATGGAGATCTCCTACTTTCAAGCCCAGATGCAAGCCATGATGGATAGGAAAACGTGGTTAGGGAAAGGATGCGCCAATCTGGACTAGATGATGCGGGTGGCTCCTTTGATTAATTATAAGGTATTATGATCACAAATTGAGTTTCATGTTAAATTACGTTTTTATACTTATATGGGTATAGATCATACATGATATGAGAGGAGTGAATCATATGATTCGGAGGCATGTTATTTTGTATATAGTACGATAGTGGCAAAGCAGATTCAAGTCTTATGTGGGTGAGATTGACATGAGATGTGTTCTTGTCGTGCTCTATTTGAGTCTCACATCAATTTTTCAGAATATGTTTAGGTCATTTAAAAGCTTTTGAACAAGCATATTATCGGATGACTCAAGAAAACCATTTTTTTTTTATATTATGAATTTAAGATATGGTTACATGTATTACTGTCGTGAATATGCTACATGATTGCATGCTAGTCTAGAATGCTTCCTGCATGGCGGATGCAGTTGATGTGTATTGCATGCTGGTACTAGATATTGGCTCTCGTGTGGCTTCAACCTCTTATAAATGATCTATTTGAACCTATTAGGTGTAGGTTTTATGGGAAAACGTCCAATTTTTAGATGGCATGCTACCAAAATTGCATTAAAATTTTTTCAAACAAAAAGAAAAGATAGGCTTAGTTTAATGTTAAAATATTTTTGAAAGGATGAGTGAAACTTAGGAATCATAATAAATGAGCCAATGTAGACCTAGTTCATTTAGAATGGACATTCATTTATATGTTTTTGGTCCGGTAAGCTTAAGGCATTCATTGTCGTGTTGAAATCATTGAAAATATTATATAAACTTGGCTGAGGATTTGAAAATTTGAAAAACGCATAAGTTGACTTTATACATAACTTATGCGGAGCATCATTTTCATAATTATTTAAATTAAATGCTTTCATCATCTCGCAACGTTCAGGTCCAAATGTCTGGATGAATAACAATACTACATGGAACCCAATACTATCCACTGTTCTCTGTTATTTATATTATGAATTTAAGATATGGTCACATGTATTACTGTCATGAATATGCTACATGATTGCATGCTAGTCTAGAATGTCCCCTGCATGGCGAATGCAGTAGATGTGTATTGCATGCTGGTACTGGATATAGGTTCTCGTGTGGCTTCAACCTCTTATAAATGATCTATTTGAACCTATCAGGTGCAGGTTTTATGAAAAAACGCCCAATTTAAAGACGGCATGCTGCCGAAATTGTGTTAAAATTTTTTCAAACAAAAAAGAAGAAGATAGGCTTAGTTTAATGATAAAATATTTTTGAAAGGATTAGTGAAACTTAGGAATCATAATAAATGAGTCAATGTAGAATTAGTTCATTTAGAACGGACATTCATTTATATGTTTTTGGTGCAGTAAGCTTAAGGAATTCATTGTCGTGTCAAAATCATTGAAAATATTATATTCACTTGGCTGAGGATTTGAAAATTTGAAAAATGCATAAGTTGAATCTATACATAACTCACAAGGAGCATCATTTTCATAATTATTTAAATTAAATGCTATCATCATCTCATTTCATGTCCAAATTCCTGGATGAATAACAATACAACACTACACCCAATACTATCCACTGTTCTCTACTATTTATATTCTGAATTTAAGATATGGTTACATGTATTACTGTAGTGAATATGTTACATGATTGCATGCTAGTCTAGAAGGCCTCCTGCATGGCGGATGCAGTTGATGTGTATTGCATGCTCGTAGTGGATATAGGTTCTCCTGTGCCTTCAACTTCTTATAAATGATCTAATTGAACCTATCAGGTGCAGTTTTTATGGGAAAGCGTCCAATTTACAAACCCCATACTGCCGAAATTTTGTTAAAATTTTACCAAACTAAAAGCAAAGATAGGCTTAGTTTAATGTTAAAATATTTTTGAAAGGATTAGTAAAACTTATAAATCATAATAAATGGGGCAATGTAGACTTAATTCATTTACAACGGACATTCATTTATATGTTTTTGGTCCGGTAAAATTAAAACATTCATTGTCGTGCCGAAATCATTGAAAATATTATATGCACTTGGTTGAGGATCTGAAAATTTGAAAAACGCATAAGTTGAATATATACATAACTCACAGGAAGCATCATTTTCATAATTATTTAAATTAAATGCTCTCATCATCTCATAACGTTCATGTCCAAATGTCTGGATGAATAACAATACTACACTGAACCCAATACTATCCACTGTTCTCTCCTATTTATATTCTGAATTTAAGTTATGGTTACATGTATTACTGTCGTGAATATGCTACATGATTGCATGCTAGTCTAGAATGCCTCCTGCATGGCGGATGCAGTTGATGTGTATTGCACGCTGGTAGTGGATATAGGTTCTCATATGCCTTCAACTTCTTATAACTGATCTATTTGAACCTATCAGGTGCAGGTTTTATGGGAAAACGTCCAATTTACAGACGGCATGCAGTTGAAATTGCATTAAAATTTTCCCAAACAAAGAGAAAAGATAGGCTTTGTTTAATTTTAAAACAGTTTTGAAAGGATGAGTGAAAATTATGAATCATAATAAATGAGACAATGTAGACTTAGTTCATTTAGAAGGGATATTCATTTATATGTTTTTGCTCCGGTAAACTTAAAGAATTCATTGCCGTGCCGAAATCATTGAAAATATTATATTCACTTGGCTGAGGTTTTGAAAATTTGAAAAATGCATAAGTTGAATATATACATAACTCATAGGGAGCATCATTTTCATAATTATTTAAATTAAATGCTCTCATCATCTTATAACGTTCATGTCCAAATGCTTGGATGAATAACAATACTACACTGAACCGAATACTATCCCCTGTTCTCTACTGTTTATATTCTGAATTTAAGATATGGTTAGATGTATTACTGTCGTGAGTATGCAACATGATTGCATGCTAGTCTAGAATGCCTCGTGAATGGCGGATGTAGTTGATGTGTATTACATGTGAGTAGTGCATATAGGTTCTCGTGTGCCTTGAACTTCTTATAAATGATCTACTTGAACCTATCTGGTGCAGGTTTTATGGGAAAACGTCCAATTTACAGACGGCATGCTGCTAAAATTGCGTGAAAATTTTTCCTAAACAAAAAGAAAAGATAGGCTTAGTTTAATGTTAAAATATTTTTGAAAGGATGAGTGAAATTTAGGAATCATAATAAAAGAGGCAATGTAGACTTAATTCATTTAGAACAGACATTCATTTATATGTTTTTGGTCCGATAAGCTTAAAACATTCATTGCCGTGCCGAAATCCTAGAAAATATTATATAAACTTTGCTGAGGATTTGAAAATTTGAAAAACGCATTAGTTGAATATATACATAACTCACATGGAGCATCATTTTTATAATTATTTAAATTAAATGCCCTCATCGTCTCATAACATTCATGTCCAAATGCCTGGATGAAAAACAATACTACACTGAACCGAATACTATCCATTGTTCTCTACTATTTATATTCTGAATTTATGATATGGTTACATGTATTACAGTAGTGAATATGCTACATGATTGCATGCTAGTCCAGAATGCCTCCAGCATGGCGGATGCAGTTGATGTGTATTGTATGCTGGTAGTGGATATAGGTTCTCGTGTGCCTTCAACTTCTTATAGATGATCTATTTGAACCTATCATGTGCAAGTTTTATAGGAAAATGCCCAATTTATAGATGGCATGCGGCCGAAATTTCGTTAAAATTTTACAAAACAAAAAGAAAATTTAAGCTTAGTTTAATGTTAAAATATTTTTGAAAGGATGAGTGAAACTTAGTAATCATAATAAATGAGGCAATGTAGACTTAATTCATTTAGATCGGACATTCATTTGTATGTTTTTGGTCTGGTAAGGTTAAAGCATTCATTGCCGTGCCAAAATCATTGAAAATATTATATACACTTGGTTGAGGATTTGAAATTTTGAAAAACGCATAAGTTGAATATACACATAGTTCACAGAGAGCATCATTTTCATAATTATTTAAATTAAATGCTTTCATCATCTCAGAACGTTCATGTCCAAATGTGTGGATGAATAACAATACTGCACTGAACCCAATACTGTCGACTATTCTCTGCTATTTATATTCTGAATTTAAGATATGGTTACATGTATTACTGTCGTGAATATGCTTCATGATTGTATGCTAGTCTAGAATGCCTCCGGCATGCCTGATGCAGTTGATGTGTATTACATGCTGGTAGTGGATATAGGTTCTCGTGTGCCTTCAACTTCTTATAAATGATCTATTTGAACCTATCAAGTGCAGGTATTATGGGAAAACGTCCAATTTACAGATGGCATGCATTCAAAATTGCGTTAAAATTTTTCCAAACAAAGAAAAGATAGGCTTAGTTTAATGTTAAAATATTTTTGAAAGGATGAGTGAAACTTAGGAATCATAATAAATGAGGCAATGTAGACTTAGTTCATTTAGAACGGACATTTATTTATATTATTTTGGTCCGGTAAACTTAAAGAATTCATTGCCGTGCCGAAATCATTGAAAATATTATATTCACTTGGCTGAGGATTTGAAAATTTGAAAAATGCATAAGTTGAATTTATACATAACTCACAGGGAGCATCATTTTCATAATTAATAAATTAAATGCTCTCATCATCTCATAACGTTCATGTCCAAATTCCTGGATGAATAACAACACAACACTACACCCAATACTATCCACTATTCTCTACTATTTATATTCCGAATTTATGATATGGCTACATGTATTACTATAGTGATTATGTTACATGATTTCATAGTCTAGAATGCCACTTGCACGATGGATGCAGTTGATGTGTATTGCATGCTGGTAGTGGATATAGGTTCTTGTGTGCCTTCAACTTCTTATAAATGATCTATTTGAACCTATAAGGTGTAGGTTTTATGGGAAAACATCCAATTTACAGAAGGCTTGCTGCAGAAATTTCGTTAAAATTTTACCAAACAAAAAGAAAAGATAGGCTTAGTTTAGTGTTAAAATATTTTTGAAAGGATCAATAAAACTTAGGAATCATAAAAAATGAGGCAATGTAGACTTAATTCATTTAGAACGGATGTTCATTTATATGTTTTTGGTCCGATAAGCGTAAAGCACTCATTGTCGTGTCGAAATCATTGAAAATATTATATGCACTTGGTGGAGGATTTGATAATTTGAAAAACGCATAAGTTGAATATATACGTAACTCATAGGGAGCATCATTTTCATAATTATTTAAATTAAATGCTCTCATAATCTTATAACGTTTATGTCCAAATGTCTGGATGAATAACAATACTACACTAAACCCAATACAATCCACTATTCTCTACTATTTATATTATGAATTTAAGATATGGTTACATGTATTACTATCGTGAATATGCTACATGATTGCATGCTATTCTAGAATGCCTCCTGCATGGCGGATGCAGTTGATGTGCATTGCATGCTGGTAGTGGATAAAGGTTTCTCGTGTGCCTTCAACTTCTTATAAATGATCTATTTGACCCTATCAGGTGCAGGTTTCATGGGAAAACATCCAATTTACAGACGGCATGCTGTCGAAATTGCATTAAAATTTTCCTAAACAATGAGAAACGATAGGCTTAGTTTAATGTTAAAATATTTTTGAAAGGATGAGTGAAACTTAAGAATCATAATAAATGAGGCAATGTAGACTTAGTTCATTTAGAACGGACATTCATTTATATGTTTTTGGACTGGTAACTTAAAGCATTCATTGTCAAACCAAAATCCTTGAAAATATAATATAAACTTGGCTTAGGATTTGAAAATTTGAAAAACACATAAGTTGAATATATACATAACTCACAGGGAGCATCATTTTCATAGTTATTTAAATCAAATGCTCTCATCATCTCATAACGTTCATGTCCAATTTCCTGATTGAATAACAATACTACACTATACCCAATACTATCCACTGTTCTCTGCTATTTATATTCTGAATTTAAGATATGGTTACACGTATTACTGTAGTGAATATGCTATATGGTTGCATGCTAGTCTAGAATGCCTCCTGCACGACGGATGGAGTTGATGTGTATTGCATGCTGGTAGTGGATATAGGTTCTCGTGTGCCTTCAACTTCTTATAAATGATCTATTTGAACCTATCAGGTGCAGGTTTTATGCGAAAACATCCAATTTACGGTAGGCATGTTGCCGAAATTTCGTTAAAATTTTACGAAACAAAAAGAAAAATAAGTTTACTTTAATGTTAAAATATTTTTGAAAGGATCTGTAAAACTTAGGAATCAAAATAAATGAGGCAATGTAGACTTAATTCATTTAGAACGGAAATTCATTTATATGTTTTTTGTCCGGTAAGCTTAAAACCTTCATTGTCGTGCCGAAATCATTTAAAATATTATATGCACTTGGTGGAGGATTTGAAAACTTTAAAAATGCATAAGTTGAATATATACATAACTTATAGGGTGCATCATTTTCATAATTATTTAAATTAAATGCTCTCATCATCTCATAACGTTCATGTCCAAATGTCTAGATGAATATCAATACTACACTGAACACAATACTATCAACTGTTCTCTACTATTTATATTTTGAATTTAACATATGGTTACATGTATTACTGTAGTGAATATGCAACATGATTGCATGCTAGTCTAGAATGCCACCTGCATGGCGGATGCAGTTGATGTGTATTGCATGCTGGTAGGAGATATAGGCTCTCGTGTGCCATCAACTTCTTACAAATGATCTATTTGAACCTATCAGGCGCAGGTTTTATGGGAAAACGTCCAATTTATAGACGACATGCTGTGGAAATTGTGTTAAAATTTTCCCAAACAAAGAGAAAAAAGATAGGCTTAGTTTAATGTTAAAATATTTTTGAAAATGACGAGTGAAACTTAGGAATCATAATAAATAAGGCAATGTAGACTTACTTCATTTAGAACAGACATTCATTTATATGTTTTTGGTCCGGTAAGCTTAAAACATTCATTGTCGTTCAGAAATCCTTGAAAATATTATATAAACTTGGCTGAGGATTTAAAAATTTGAAAATAGCATAAGTTGAATATATACGTAACTCACAGGCAGCAAAATTTTCGTAATTATTTAAATCAAATGCTCTCATCATCTCATAACGTTCATATCCAAATTCCTCGATGAATAATAATACTACACTACACCCAATACTATCCACTGTTCTCTACTATTTATATTCTAAATTTAAGATATGGTTACATGTATTACTGTAGTGATTATGCCACATGATTGCATGCTAGTTTAGAATGTCTCCTCCATGGCGGATGCAGTTGATGTGTATTGCATGCTGGTAGTGGATATAGGTTCTCATGTGCCTTCAACTTCTTACAAATGATCTATTTGAACCTATCAGGTGTAGGATTTATAGGAAAACGTCTAATTTAAAAACAACATGCTGCAGAAATTTCGTTAAAATTTTACCAAACAAAAAGAAAAGATAGGTTTAGTTTAATGTTAAAATATTTTTGATAGGATCAGTAAAACTTAGGAATCATAATAAATGTGGCAATGTAGACTTAATTCATTTAGAACGGACATTCATTCATATGTTTTGGTTCGGTAAACTTAAAGAATTCATTGTCATGCTGAAATCATTGAAAATATTATATGCACTTGGTTGAGGATTTGAAAATTTGAAAAACGCATAAGTTGAAAATATACATAACTCACAGGGAGCATCATTTTCATAATTATTTAAATTAAATGCTCTCATCATCTCATAACGTTCATGTCCAAATGGATGGATGAATAACAATACTACACTTAACCCAATACTATCCACTGTTCTCTGCTATTTATATTATGAATTTAAGATATCGTTACATGTATTACTCTCGTGAATATGCTACATGATTGCATGCTAGTCTAGAATGCCTCCTGTATGGCGGATACAGTTGATGTGTAATACATGCTGGTGGTGGATATAGGTTCTCGTGTGCCTTCAACTTCTTATAAATGATCTATTTGAACCTATCAGGTGCAGGTTTTATGGGAAAACATCCAATTTACAGACGACATGCTGTCGAAATTACGTTAAAATTTTCCCAAACAAAGAGAAAAGATAGGCTTAGTTTAATGTTAAAATATTTTTGACAAGGATGAGTGAAACTTAGGAATCATAATAAATGAGGTAATGTAGACTTAGTTCATTTAGAACGGACATTCATTTATATGTTTTTGGTCTGGTAAGCTTAAAGCATTCATTGTCGTGTAGAAATCCTTGAAAATATTATATAAACATGGCTGAGGATTTGAAAATTTGAAAAACGCATAAGTTGAATATATACATAACTCATAGGGAGCATCATTTTCATAATTATTTAAACTAAATGCCCTCATCATCTCATAACGTTCATGTCCAAATGCCTGGACGAATAACAATACTACACTGAACCCAATACTATCCACTATTCTCTGCTATTTATATTCTGAATTTAAGATATCGTTACATGTATTACTCTCGTGAATATGCTACATGATTGCATGCTAGTCTAGAATGCCTCCTGTATGGCGGATACAGTTGATGTGTAATACATGCTGGTGGTGGATATGGGTTCTCGTATACCTTCAACTTCTTATAAATGATCTATTTTAACCTACCAGGTGCAGGTTTTATGGGAAAACATCCAATTTACAGACGACATGCTGTCGAAATTGCGTTAAAATTTTCCCAAAGAAAGAGAAATGATAGGCTTAGTTTAATGTTAAAATATTTTTGACAAGGATGAGTGAAACTTAGGAATCATAATAAATGAGGTAATGTAGACTTAGTTCATTTAGAACGGACATTCATTTATATGTTTTTGGGCTGGTAAGCTTAAAGCATTCATTGTCATGTAGAAATCTTTGAAAATATTATATAAACTTGGCTGAGGATTTGAAAATTTGAAAAACGCATAAGTTGAATATATACATAACTCACAGGGAGCATCATTTTCATAATTATTTAAACTAAATGCCCTCATCATCTCATAACGTTCATGTCCAAATGTCTGGACGAATAACAATACTACACTGAACCCAATACTATCCATTGTTCTCTACTATTTATATTCTGAATTTCAGATATGGTTACATGTATTACTGTAGTGAATATGTTACATGATTGCATGCTAGTCTAGAACGCCTCCAGCATTGCGGATGCAGTTGATGTGTATTGCATGCTGGTAGTGGTTATAGGTTCTCGTGTGCCTTCAACTTCTTATAAATGATCTATTTGAACCTATCAAGTGCAGATTTTATAGGAAAACGCCCAAATTACAGATGGCATGCTACCGAAATTTTGTTAAAATTTTACAAAACAAAAAGAATAGATAGGCTTAGTTTAATGTTAAAATATATTTGAAAGGATCAGTGAAACTTTGCAATCATAATAAATGAGGCAATGTTGACTAAATTCATTTAGAACGGACATTCATTTATACGTTTTTGGTCCGATAAGATTAATGTATTCATTGTCGTGCCGAAATCATTGAAAATATTATATGCACTTGGTTGAGGATTTCAAAATTTGAAAAACGCATAAGTTGAATATATACATAACTCATAGGGAGCATCATTTTCATAATTATTTAAATTAAATGCTCTCATCATCTCATAACGTTCATGTCCAAATGTCTGGATGAATAACAATACTACACTGAACTCAATACTATCCACTGTTCTCTGCTATTTATATTTTAAATTTAAGATATGGTTACATGTATTACTGTCGTGAATATGCTACATGATTGCATGCTAGTCTAGAATGCCTCTTGCATGGCAGATGCAGTTGATGTGTCTTGCATGTTGGTAGTGGATATAGGTTCTTGTGTGCCTTCAACTTCTTATAAATGATCTATTTGTACCTATTAGGTGCAGGTTGTATGGGAAAACGTCCAATTTACAGACGGAATACGGTTGATACTACGTTAAAATTTTCCCAAACAGAGAGAAAAGATAGGCTTAGTTTAATGTTAAAATATTTTTGAAAGGATGAATGAAACTTAGGAATCACAATAAATGAGGCAATGTAGACTTAGTTCACTTAGAATGGACATTCATTTATATGTTTTTGGTCCGGTAAGCTTAAAGAATTCATTGTCGTGCCGAAATCATTGAAAATATTATATACACTTCGTTAAAGATTTGAAAATTTGAAAAACGCATAAGTTGAATATATACAAAACTTAGAGGGAGCATCATTTTCATAATTATTTGAATTAAATGCTCGCATCATCTCATAACGTTCATGTCCATATGCCTGGATGAATAATAATACTACACTACTATCCACTGTTCTCTGCTATTTATATTCTGAATTTAAGATATGGTTACATGTATTACGGTCGTGAATATGCTACATGATTGCATGCTAGTCTAGAATGCCTCCTGCATGGCGGATGGAGTCGATGTGTATTACATGCTGGTAGTGGATATAGGTTTCTCGTGTGCCTTCAACTTCTTATAAATGATCTATTTGAACCTATTAGGTACAGGTTTTATGGGAAAACGTCCAATTTACAGACGGCATGCTGTCGAAATTGCATTAAAATTTTCACAAACAAAGAGAAAAGATTGGCTTAGTTTAATGTCAAAATATTTTTGAAAGGATGAGTGAAACTTTGGAATCATAATAAATGAGCCAATGTAGACTTAATTCATTTAGAACGGACATTCATTTATATTTTTTTGGTCCGGTAAGCTTAAAACATTCATTGTCGTGCCGAAATCCTAGAAAATATTATATAAACTTGGCTAAGGATTTGAAAATTTGCAAAACGCATAAGTTGAATATATACATAACTCATAGGGACCATCATTTTCATAATTATTTGAATTAAATGCCCTCATCATCTCATAACATTCATGTCCAAATGTCTGGATGAATAACAATACTACACTGAACCCAATACTATCCATTGTTCTCTCCTATTTATATTCTGAATTTAAGATATGGTTACATGTATTACTGTAGTGAATATGCTACATGATTGCATGCTAGTCCAGAATGCCTCCAGCATGGCGGATGCAGTTGATGTGTATTGCATGCTGGTAGTGGATAGGTTCTCGTGTGCCTTCAACTTCTTATAGATGATCTATTTGAACCTATCAGGTGCAGGTTTTATAGGAAAATGCCCAATTTATAGACGGCATGCTACCAAAATTTTGCTAAAATTTTACAAAAAAAGAAAAGAAAAGATAGGCTTAGTTTAATGTTAAAATATTTTTGAAAGGATGAGTGAAATTTAGGAATCATAATAAATGAGGCAATGTAGACTTAATTCATTTAGAACGGACATTCATTTGTATGTTTTTGGTTCGGTAAGCTTAAAAAATTCATTGCCGTGCCGAAATAATTGAAAATATTATATACACTTAGTTGAGGATTTGAAAATTTGAAAAACGCATAAGTTGAGTATATACATAACTCACAGGGAGCATTATTTTCTTAATTATTTAAATTATCATCATCTTATAACGTTCATGTCCAAATGCCTGGATGAATAACAGTACTACACTGAACCCAATACTATCCACTGTTCTCTGCTATTTATATTTTCAATTTCAAATATGGTTACATGTATTACTGTCACGAATATGCTATATGATTGCATGCTAGTCTAGAATGCCTCCTGCATGGCGGATGGAGTTGATGTGTATTGCATGCTGGTAGTGGATATAGGTTTTCGTGTGCCTTCAACTGCTTATAAATGATCTATTTGAACCTATCAGGTGCAGGTTTTATGGGAAAACGTTCAATTTACAGACGGCATGCTACCAAAATTTTGTTAAAATTTTACAAAAAAAGAAAAGAAAAGATAGGCTTAGTTTAATGTTAAAATATTTTTGAAAGGATGAGTGAAACTTTGGAATTATAATAAATGAGGCAATGTGGACTTAATTCATTTAGAACAGACATTCATTATATGTTTTGGGTCCGGTAAGCTTAAAGCATTCTTTGCCGTGCCGAAATCCTTGAAAATATTATATAAACTTGGCTAAGGATTTGAAAATTTGCATAACGCATAATTTGAATATATACATAACCCACAGGGAGCATCATTTTCATAATTATTTGAATTAAATGCTCTTTTCATGTCGTAACGTTCATGTCCAAATGCCTGGATGAATAACAATACTACACTGAACCCAATACTATCCACTCTTCTCTACTATTTATATTCTGAATTTAAGATATGGTTACATGTATTACTGTTGTGAATATGCTACATGATTGCATGCAAGTCTAGAATGCCTCCTACATGGCGGATGGAGGTGATGTGTATCGCATGCTAGTAGTGGATATAGGTTTTTATGTGCTTTCAACTTCTTATAAATGATATATTTGAACCTATCAGGTGCAGGTTTTATGGGAAAACGTTAAATTTACAGACAGCATGATGCCGAAACTGTGTTAAAATTTTCCTAAACAAAAATAAAAGATAGGCTTAGTTTATGTTAAAATATTTTTGAACGGATGAGTGAAACTTTCGAATGATAATAAATGAGGCAATGTAGACTTAATTCATTATGAACGGACATTCATTTAAATGTTTTTGGTCCGGTAAGCCTAAAGCGTTCATGGCCATGCCAAAGTCCTTGAAAATATTATATAAACTTGGCTAAGGATTTGAAAATTTGCAAAATGCATAAGTTGAATATATACATAACTCACAGGGAGCATCATTTTCATAATTATTAAATGCCCTCATCATCTTATAATGTTCATGTCAAAATTCCTGGATGAATAACAATACTACACTGAACCCAATACTATCCATTGTTCTCCGCTATTTATATTCTAAATTTAAGATATAGTTACATGTATTACTGTAGTGAATATGCTACATGATTGCATGCTAGTCTATAATGCCTCCAGCATGGCGAATGCAGTTGATGTGTATTACATGCTGATAGTGGATATAGGTTCTCATGTGCCTTCAACTTCTTATAAATGATCTATTTGAACCTATCAGGTGCATGTTTTATTGGAAAACGCCCAATTTACAAACAACATGCTGCCGAAATTTCGTTAAAATTTTACAAAAAAAGAAGAAAAGATAGGCTTAGTTTAATGTAAAAATATTTTTGAAAGGATGAGTGAAACTTATGAATCATAATAAATGAGGCAATGTGGACTTAATTAATTTAGAACGGACATTCATTTCTATGTTTTTGGTCCGGTAAGCTTAAAGCATTCATTGTCGTGCCGAAATCATTGAAAAAATTATATACACTTGGTTGAGGATTTGAAAATTTGAAAAACACATAAGTTGAATATATACATAACTCACACGGAGCATCATTTTCATAATTACTTAAATTCTCATCATCTCATAACGTTCATGTCCAAATGTCTGGATGAATAACAATACTACACTGAACCCAATACTATCCACTGTTCTTTACTATTTATATTCTGAATTTAAGATATGGTTACATGTACTACTGTCGTGAATATGTTACATGATTGCATGCCAGTCTAGAATGCCTGCTGCATGGCGAATGCAGTTAATGTGTATTGCATGCTGGTAGTAGATATAGGTTCTCGTGTGCCTTCAACTTCTTATAAATGACCTATTTGAACCTATCAAGTGCAGGTTTTATTGGAAAATGTCCAATTTACAGATGGCATGCTTCCGAAATTGCATTAAATTTTCCTGAACAAAAAGAAAAGATAGGCTTAGTTTAATGTCAAAATATTTTTCAAAGGATGAGTGAAACTTAGGAATCATAATAAATGAGGCAATGTAGACTTAGTTCATTTAGAACAAAAACTCATTTATTTGTTTTTGGTCCAGTAAGCTTAAAGGTTTCATTGTCGTGCTGAAATCATTGAAAATATTATATACACTTGGCTGAGGATTTGAAAAATTGAAAAATGCATAAGTTGAATACATACATAACTCACAGGGTGCATTGTTTTAATAATTTTTTAAATTAAATGCTCTCACCATCTCATGACGTTAATGTCCAACTGTCTGGACGAATAACAATACTACACTGAACCCAATACTATCCACTGTTCTCTGCTATTTATATTCTAAATTTAAGATATGGTTACATGTATTACTGTCGTGAATATGCTACATGATTGCATGTTAGTCTAGAATGCCTTCTGCATGGCGAATGTAGTTGATGTGTATTGCGTGCTGGTAGTGGATATAGGTTTTTGTGTGCCTTCAACTTCTTATAAATGATCTATTTGAACCTATCAAGTGCAGGTTTTATGGGAAAACTTCCAATTTACATATGGCATGCTGCCGAAATTGCATTAAAAGTTTCCCAAAGAAAAAGAAAAGATAGGCTTAGTTTAATGTTAAAATATTTTTGAAAGCATGAGTGACACTTACGAATCATAATAAATGAGGGAATGTAAACTTAATTCATTTAGAATGGACATTCATTTATATGTTTTTGGTTCGGTAAGCTTAAAGCATTCATTGCTATGCCAAAATCCTTGAAAATATTATATAAACTTGGTTGGGGATTTGAGAATTTGAAAAACGCATAAGTTGAATATATACATAACTCACAGGGAGCATCATGTTCATAATTATTTAAATTGAATGCTCTCATCATCTCATAACGTTCATGTCCAAATGCCTGGATGAATAACAATACTACACTGAACCCAATACTATCCACTATTATATTCTATTTATATTCTGAATTTAAGATATGGTTACATGTATTACTGTAGTGAATATGCTACATGATTGCATGCTAGTCTAGAATGTCTCTTGCATGGCGGTTGCAGTTGATGTGTATTGCATGATGGTAGTGAGTATAGGTTCACGTGTGCCTTCAACTTCTTATAAATGATCTATTTGAACCTATCGAGTGCAGGTTTTATGGGAAAACGTCCAATTTACAGATGATATGCTGCCGAAATTTCATTAAAATTTTAGCAAACAAAAAGAAAAGATAGGCTTAGTTTGATGTTAAAATATTTTTGAAAGGATGAGTGAAACTTTCAAATTATAATAAATGAGGCAATGTAGACTTAATTCATTTAGAACAAACATTCATTCATATTTTTTTGGTCCGGTAAGCTTAAAGCATTCATTGCTATGCCGAAATCATTGAAAATATTATATACAATTGGTTGAGGATTTGAAAATTTGAAAAACACATAAGTTGAATATATACATAACTCACAGGGAGCATCATTTTCATAATTATTTAAATTCTCATCATCTTATAACGTTCATGCCCAAATGCTTGGATGAATAACAATACTACACTGAACCCAATACTATCCACTGTTCTCTGCTATTTATATTTTGAATTTAAGAAATAGTCACATGTATTACTGTCGTGAATATGCTACATGATTGCATGCTAGTCTAGAATGCCTCTTGCATGGAGGATGCAGTTAATGTGTATTGCATGCTGGTAGTGGGTATAGGTTCTCGTGTGCCTTCAACTTCTTATAAATGATCTATTTGAACATATCAGGTGGAGGTTTTATAGGAAAACGTCTAATTTACAGATGACATGTTACCGAAATTGAGTTAAAATTTTCCCAAACAAAAAGAAAAGATTGGCTTAGTTTGATGTTAAAATATTTTTGAAAGGATGAGTGAAACTTAGGAATCATAATAAATGAGGCAATGTAGACTTAGTTCATTTAGAACGGACACTCATTTATATGTTTTTGGTTTGGTAAGCTTAAAGCGATCATTGTCGTGCCGAAATCATTGAAAATATTATATACACTTGGCTGAGAATTTGAAAATTTGACAAATGCATAAATTGGATTTATACATAACTCACAGGGAGCATCATTTTCATAATTATTTAAAAAATATATAATTTTAATTTCATCTGGACATATGGATTGCAATGTCACTATAGAAATGAACAAAAAAAAAGTGAAAAAAAACTGGTCCATGCACGAGATCACCGATGAAGCACCTAGGGCATATTTTATTTTCCATAATTTTCTCAGCTGCCAAACAAATGACAATTTCATGTCCGTTTGACTGACATATTTTACTTAGTTCTAATATTTTCTCATTAAGACTTGAAAAGATACACACTTGCTCATGCCAATTCATGATCTTTTTCTTCATGAATCTTCCCATTTCCCTCATCTGCAAACCCCACAATCACTATGTTAGCTATACCGTGATCCCAAGAGTTGGGGTGAATTGGTATTTTTAAGATTTATCCCTGAGGTATTTCTTCTAATAGCAGTATGTTCACAACCCTACGGTCAATCTAATGCGAATAGTATAAATATGTCAAAAATTAAATGAAGCAGTTTAATTAATCGCACAAGCACCCGAAAGCAGTAAATAAAGGGTGACACACGGATATGTTATCAATGTTCGGTCAACTGCCTACGTCCCCGCCTTGGCTAAGCAGTACAAGGATTATCACAATAACTTGCTCACTTAAACGGGTGGAGTGGCACCTATACAACCAGGTCAAATTATCACAGGGCTGACCTCAACCTTTACACCAATCCTTACCGAGCTGGATTACCGCCCCCTCAGGCCATGCCTGGAATCTCTCAGATATACAATCAAAAGGTATAATGTATGGGTGCTTTCACGTAAAGCAAATTTGTACCACAAATGCGCACAATATTACATACACCACAGATGATTTAATAATGTAAGCTCAGTGTGGTCTAGGTAGTTTAACTCTCAAGGATGTTTTCTATCAGTGTAGTGAGTATGTGAGAGTATCAATAATAATCTGTGTATTTCAAAATATTCAATCAAACGTGTTCACACAGAATATCAAACAAGCCTCAAGAATATCAATCAATAGAATTTCTCAATCACATGAATATGTATATGCTTGGATTGCAAGATATATGTAATCTTTGTATTTCAGCAAATGATATAGATTTGAATGGATATTGCCACAAAGATTAATATAACACACACAAATATCTTTTCATAAGAATATCAATATGAATACCACAAGATATTTGAATACATTTGAGAATAGTTTTGCAAGCCAAAGGCAAATACAAACTTCCTAAGTTATTGCAATAAGAATGCAACACTCGGAAGTTTAACAAGTCTTCTTATGATAGGCTTATTAGAAAAGCCTCCTAAGAATACTTAGGTTATGCTCTTGTATGAAAAATCGATTCAAAGCACTTTAAACAATGAGAGCAAACCTTTAAGCAATATCTTTCAATGCACTTACAAATGATATAGAAGGATAGAGAAGGTAAGTTTGAGTGGATTTTGCAAGAGTATGAGAAGTAGGATGTTTTTAGCTTGAGAGAGAATTTTTAAGTATGTTTGCTAAAATGATACTTAATTCTCCAAATGAAAGAGTATATAGACATACAAAAAATTTTGACCGTTGGGGACCTATTAGGGATTGTTGAAAAAGTTTAATGACACTTAAATCAATTTAACCCTATTTAAAAAAAATTTAACCCATGGTAAAAATGATGGCAACCTGAGAGGTTCGGTTAACTAGATCAGTTTCGATCGACCAGGACTCAAATGGTTCGGTCGGCTAGGAGGTTTTTGAACTGATTGACCGAAAGTGGGCGATTTCCCAAATTTTTGAGGTTCGGTCGACCGAGCCATTTTGAACTACCTGGTTCAGTCGACCAGACCACTGGGAAATTTCCCGAGGACCCTCCGGTCGACCAGGTAGTTGGAGTACAAAAGTGGTCGATCGACCGGGAGGTCAAAATGTTGACTCCTAGGTGGTTCGATCGACCGGGGTCAAATGAACTGTAAGGGCTTAGTCGACCGGAAGGTCAAAATGTTGACTCCTAGGTGGTTCAGTCGACCGAAGGTCAAATGAACTGTAAGGGCTCGGTCGACTGGGAGGTCAAAATGTTGACTCCTAGGTGGTTCAGTCGACCGGGGTCAAATGAACTGTAAGGGCTCGGTCGACCGGACCATGGTCAACATGTTGACCCGGACTGATTTCGATTGACTGGGAGAAAATGACCTGTGTGGGTCGGTCGACCGAAAGTACAAGATTTGCACATTTTTGTCCTTTTTCAAGCATGCAATCACCTAAGTCAAATATTCAAACATATGTTTGCATGAGTGAGTGCCCTAGGGTCATTTTGTGTCCTAATCTAAGACATCAAAAAAATCCGGTGTCGGTCGACCAAAGGGTATACCCTAAGGTTATGCTAAGGTCATTTTGCATTATGATTTGGTTTTAGCTTACAAAATAAACCATACATGTGATGTGTGTGCTTATTACAAACCGAATACCCTAATTACTATTACAGACAAATTTCACTATAAAAATATTACAATCAAGAGTATGAATTTGTCTTCAAGCTTTGATCTTTCACGTGGCATTAATGATCTTCTAATATGGGCCTGCACATGGACTAGATATTCATTAAATACAATCATATTTGTCATTATCAAAACCAGGGCATGACCTATAAGGTCAACACACTGTTTAGAGTTTTATTTCAAGTAGAGCAATAATGCTTGTCTACAAAACAGTAAAACACGCTAATTGGACACGTGTTCCTGACTGGATTTATTCGCTGCATCCCCTTCCCCATGCAATGCTAATACCTTATTGAGTCATTGTGCAAATCCCCCATAAACTAATCTCATGCTGCGTTCCAGAGCATGCATTTAACATCTTAAGTTTAGATTTAAATAAACTTTAATAAATTTCAATATAATTTTATGCTCCTCATGTTTCAAGATACTTTGGACTTGAATTTACATTGAATTTAAATAAAATGTAATATTAAATTATATTAAAATTTGTCCAAATCCATTCAAATGTTCGAAATCTATGCTCACGAACGCAACGTTACATTTTTCATCATTGATATTACTACCGTACAAATTATGTAATATGCATGATTATGAAATCTTTGCCAATTTGTTATATCATATAATTATTTTTCCTGATTACACTTAGCGTCAACTCTCTTTGATTTGGTATACTAATTTTTTTTTAATGACTCTTAATTTGTAGGATTCGCGGCTATCATAACATCAGCATGATGCCATGCATGCATGCACTACAGTCGTCAGATGCAACTTTTGACTATTTCTTTATAATTTTTATTGTTATTTGAACAAATGAAGTTTTTTGTATTTTAATTTGAATTTGTATTAGTATTTGTATTTGAATTTTGAATATTTTTAAATAATTTTTTTTATCTGAACATATGTTATTTCTTCATTTTAATTGAATTTGTATTTAAATTCAAAATTTTGAATGATTTACAAATTTTGTAGTAATTATGGTTTCAGTTTATATATTTGAAAATGTAATTATAGATTTTTATATAAGAATTCATGATTAAATAAAATTAGTTTAAAAGGTTGTTTAATTTTTCTAATTATTCGTGAAGGATTCAAATTCGTCACTAATACGCTACTATTAGTGACGAATTTTTAATTCGTTACTAATACCACTCCTATTAGTGATGAATTTACGATTCGCCAATAATACAACACTAGTAGTGACGAATTTCTAATTCGTCACTAATACCCTACTAGTAGTCATGAATTTCTAATTCGTCAATAATACCATACAAGTAGTGACGAATATCTAAGTCGTCACTATTACCCTGCTGGAAATGACAAATTTATAATTCGTCACTAATATTCCTACTATTAGTGACGAATTTCTCTTTCGTCACTAATACCCCTACTATTAGTGACTAATTTGAGTTGAGCCGTTATATACTATATAGTGACGGTGTTAGGGTTTTAGTGACGGATTTAATTTTTCACTAATACTTTATTATTAGTGACAAAAGTTAAATTCATCACTAAAAGTTAGTAGTAACGGCACATATAGCAACTATTTTAAAACCATCACTAATACCCTGATTTTTTGTAGTGGGTTTAGGTTTTAGGGTTTAGGGTTTAGAGTTTAGGCTTTAGGGTTAGGGTTTTGGGTTTTTGGTATAGGGTTTAGGGTTTAGGGTTTAGGGTTTAGGGTTTTATGTATTAGGGTTTAGCTAGGATTTAGGATTTAGGGTTTAGGGTTTACGGTTTCGAGTTTAGGATTAGGGTTTAGGGTTTAGGGTTTAGGGTTAGGCTTTAGGGTTTAGTGTTTAGGGTTTAGGGTTTAAAGATTATAGGAAAATGAAGAGGGTATAACTTCTTCGTTTGAACTCTGATTTGGACGATTTTATTTTTTTATTTTTGGGTAGGAGGAAATTTCTGAAGCAATGGTACGATTGGTTTCTGGTTTTGGAGTCGGTTCGGGGTTATGGTTCAAGGTTTAGTTTTTTGGGTTTTAAGTTTAGGGTTTAAGGTTTAAGGTTTACGGTTTAGGGTTTACGATTTTAGGGTTTAGTGTTTAGGGTTCACGGTATAGGGTCTAGCATTTAGGTTTTAGGGTTTAGGGTTTAGGGTTCAATGTTTTAGGGTTTAGGGTTTAGAGTTTAGGATTTTGGATTAAGGGTTCGGGTTTAGGGTTTCAAGTTTAGGGTTTTGGTTTAGGTTTTTCTGGGTTTAGGGTTTAGGGTTTAGGGTTTAGGGTTTAAGGTTTTTTGCTTTAGTGTTTTGGGTTTAGGGTTTAGGGTTTAGAGTTTTAGGGTTTTGGGTGTAGGTTCTAGGGTTTAAGGTTTAGAATTTAGGGTTTAGGGTTTAAGGTTTAGGGTTTAGGGTTTATTGTTTAGTGCTTAGGGTCTAGGGTTTAGGGTTTAGGGTTTAGGGTTTTTGGTTTAGGGTTTAGGATTTAGGGTTTAGGGTTTTGGATATATGGTTTAGGGTTTAGGGTTTAGGGTTTAGGGTTTAGAGTTTAGGGTTTAGGGTTGAGGGTTTTATGTTTTAGGGTTTAGGGTTTAGGGTTTTTGGTTTAGGCTTTAGGGTTTAGGGTTTTATATTTTAGGGTTTAGGGTTCAGGATTTTATGTTTTAGGGTTTAGGGTTTAGGGTTTTTGGTTTAGGGTTTAGGGTTTACGGTTTGTGGTTTTATGTTTTAGGGTTTTAGGGTTTAGTGTTTAGGATTTAGGTTTAGGGTTTAGGGTTTAGGGTTTTTGGGTTTAAGGTTTAGGGTTTAGGGTTTTTGGTTTAGGGTTTAGGGTTTAGGGTTTAGGGTTTAGGGTTTAGGGTTTTAAGGTTTAGGGTTTAGGGTTTAGGGTTTGGGGTTTAGGGTTTTGGGTTTTGAGTTTAGGGTTTAGGGTTTAGGGTTTCTGCTTTAGTGTTTAGGGTCCAGGGTTTAGGGTTTAGTGTTTTAGGTTTAGGGTTTAGGGTTTAGGGTTTATGGTTTTGAGTTTAGGTTTTAGGTTTTAGGGTTTTGGGTTAGGGTTTTGGGTTTTTGGTATAGGGTTTAGGGTTTAGGGTTTTATGTTTTAGGGTTTAGGGTTTAGGGTTCAATGTTTTAGGGTTTAGGGTTTAGAGTTTAGGATTTTGGATTAAGGGTTCGGGTTTAGGGTTTCAAGTTTAGGGTTTTGGTTTAGGTTTTTCTGGGTTTAGGGTTTAGGGTTTAGGGTTTAGGGTTTAAGGTTTTTTGCTTTAGTGTTTTGGGTTTAGGGTTTAGGGTTTAGAGTTTTAGGGTTTTGGGTTTAGGTTTTAGGTTTAAGGTTTAGAATTTAGGGTTTAGGGTTTAAGGTTTAGGGTTTAGGGTTTATAGTTTAGTGCTTAGGGTTTAGGGTTTAGGGTTTAGGGTTTAGGGTTTTGGTTTAGGGTTTAGGATTTAGGGTTTAGGGTTTTGGATATATGGTTTAGGGTTTAGGGTTTAGGGTTTAGGGTTTAGAGTTTAGGGTTTAGGGTTGAGGGTTTTATGTTTTAGGGTTTAGGGTTTAGGGTTTTTGGTTTAGGCTTTAGGGTTTAGGGTTTTATATTTTAGGGTTTAGGGTTCAGGATTTTATGTTTTAGGGTTTAGGGTTTAGGGTTTTTGGTTTAGGGTTTAGGGTTTACGGTTTGTGGTTTTATGTTTTAGGGTTTTAGGGTTTAGTGTTTAGGATTTAGGTTTAGGGTTTAGGGTTTAGGGTTTTTGGGTTTAAGGTTTAGGGTTTAGGGTTTTTGGTTTAGGGTTTAGGGTTTAGGGTTTAGGGTTTAGGCTTTAGGGTTTTAAGGTTTAGGGTTTAGGGTTTAGGGTTTGGGGTTTAGGGTTTTGGGTTTTGAGTTTAGGGTTTAGGGTTTAGGGTTTCTGCTTTAGTGTTTAGGGTCCAGGGTTTAGGGTTTAGTGTTTTAGGTTTAGGGTTTAGGGTTTAGGGTTTATGGTTTTGAGTTTAGGTTTTAGGTTTTAGGGTTTTGGGTTAGGGTTTTGGGTTTTTGGTATAGGGTTTAGGGTTTAGGGTTTTATGTTTTAGGGTTTAGGGTTTAGGGTTTTATTTTTTACAGTTTTGGATTTAGGGTTTAGGGTGTTGGATTTAGGGTTTAGGGTTTACGATTTTTAGTTTAGGGTAAGGGTTTAGGGTTTACCATTTATGGTTAGGCTTTAGGGTTTAGTGTTTTGGGTTTAGGTTTTAAAGATGATAGGAAAATGAAGAGGGTATAACTTCATTGTTTGAATTTCGATTTGGATGATTTTTTTTATTATTTTGAGGTAGGAGGAAATTTCTGAAGCAATGGTATGATTGGTTTCCGATTTTGGAGTCGTTTCGGGTTTATGGTTCAAGGTTTAGTTTTTTGGGTATTAAGTTTAGGGTTTAAGGTTTAAGGTTTACAGTTTAGGGTTTACAATTTTAGGGTTTAGTGCTTAGGGTTCACCGTATTAGGTTTAGCATTTAGGTTTTAGGATTTAGGGTTTATGTTTTAGGGTTTAGGGTTTAGGGTTTAGGATTTTGGATTAAGGGTTAGGGTTTAGGGTTATGGTTTATGATTTTATGGGTTTAGGGATTTGGGTTTAAAGTTTTACGGTTTTAGGGTTTAGGGTTTAAGCTTTAGGGTTTAGGGTTAGGGTTTAAGGTTTAGGTTTTAGGGTTTAAGGTTTTATGCTTTAGTGTTTTGGATTTAGGGTTTAAAGCTTAGAGTTTTAGGGTTTTGGCTTTAGGTTTCAAGGTTTAGGATTTAGGGTTTAGGGATTAGGGTTTATTTTTTAGTGCTTAGGGTCTAAGGTTTACGGTTTAGGGTCTAGGGTTTAGGGTTAATGGTTTAGGGTTTTGGGGTTAGGGTTTACGGTTTACGGTTTAGGGTTTAGGGTTTAGGGTTTAGGGTTTAGGTTTTAGGGTTTAGGGTTTTATGTTTTAGGGTTCAGGGTTTAGGGTTTAGGGCTTAGGGTTTTTCGTTTAGGGATTAGGGTTTAGAGTTTAGGGTTTTATGTTTTATGGTTTAGGGTTTAAGGTTTAGGGATTAGGATTTCGGGTTTAGAGTTAAGGTTTATAGTTTTGGGTATTGGGTTTAGGGTTTAGGGTTTGTAGTTCAGTGTTTAGGGTCTAAGGTTTTGGGTTTAGTGTTTAGGGTTTAGGGTTTAGGGTTTAGGGTTTCGATTTTAGGGTTTAGGGTTTAGAGTTTATGGCTTAGGGTTTAGGGTTTCGATTTTAGGGTTTAGGGTTTTTGGTATAGGGTTTAGGATTTAGGGTTTTGGGTTTTGGATATAGGGTTTAGAGTTTATGGTTTCGAGTTTAGGGTTAGGGTTTAGAGTTTAGGGTTTAGGGTTAGGCTTTAGGGTTTAGTGTTTAGTGTTTAGGGTTTAGGGTTTAATGATTATAGGAAAATGAAGAGGGTAAAACTTCTTCGTTTGAACTCCGATTTGGACGAATTTTTTTTTTTTTTTTTGGGGTAGGAGGAAATTTGTGAAGCAATGGTATGATTGGTTTCCGATTTTAGAGTCGGTTCGGGGTTATGGTTCAATGTTTAGTGTTTTGGGTTTTAAGTTTAGGATTTAGGGTTTAAGGTTTAAGGTTTACGGTTTAGGGTTTACGGTTTTAGAGTTTAGTGTTTAGGGTTCACGGTATAGGGTCTAGCATTTAGGTTTTAGGGTTTAGAATTTAGGGTTTATGTTTTTTGGTTTACGATTTAGAGTTTAGGATTTTGGATTAAGGGTTAAGGTTTAGGGTTATTGTTTGGGTTTTTCTGGGTTTAGGGTTTAGGGTTTAGGGTTTAGGGTTTATGGTTTAGGGTTTAAGGGCTTTAGCATTTAGGGTTTAGGGTTTGGGGTCTAGGGTTTGGGTTTAGGGTTTAGGGTTTAAGGTTTTATGCTTTAGTGTTTTGCGTTTAGAGTTTTAGTCTTTTGGATTTAGGTTTTAAGGTTTTGGGTTTAGGGTTTAGAAATTAGGGTTTAGGGTTAAAGGTTTAGGGTTTAGGGTTTATTATTTAGTGCTTAGGGTCTAGGGTTTAGGGTTGAGGGCTTAGGTTTTAGGGTTTAGGGTTTAGGGTTTAGGGTTTTTGGTTTAAGGTTTAGGGTTTAGGGTTTATTGTTTAGGGTTTAGGGTTTAGGGTTTTATGTTTTAGGGTTTACGGTTTAAGGTTTAGGGTTTAGAATTTTTGGTTTAGGGTTTAGTGTTTAGGGTTTAGCGTTTTATGTTTTAGGGTTTTGGGTTTTGGGTTTAGGGTTTAGGGCTTAGGGTTTAGGCTTTAGGGTTTTAGGGTTTAGGGTTTAGGGTTTGGGGTTTAGGGTTTAGGGTTTGGGGTTTATGGTTTAGGGTTTAGGGTTTCGGGTTAAGGGTTTAGGGTTTGGGGTTTAGGGTTTAGGGTTTAGGGTTTTAGTGTTTAGGGTTTAGGGTTTAGGCTTTAGGCTTTAGGCTTTAGGGTATAGGGTTTAGGCTTTAGGGTATAGAGTTTAGGGTTTAGGGTTTAGGGTTTAGGGTTTTTGGTTTAATGTTAGGCTTAAGGGTTTGGTGTTTAGGTTTTAGGGTTTAAAGATTATTGGAAAATAAAGAGCGTATAACTTTTTTGTTTGACCTTCGATTTGGACGATTTTTTTTATTTTTTATTTTGGGGTAGGAGGAAATATTAGGGTTTTGGGTTTAGGGTTTTTGGTTTAGGGTTTAGGTTTTAGGGTTTTATGTTTTAGGATTTAGGGTTTAGGGTTTAGTGTTTAGGGCTTTATGTTTTAGGGTTTAGGGTTTTGGATTTAGGGTTTAGGGTTTACGATTTCTGGTTAGGGTTTAGAGTTTAGTGTTTAGGCTTAGGATTTAGGGTTTATTGTTTAGGGTTTAGCGTTTAGGGTTTAGGTTTCTATGTTGTCGGGTTGAGGGTTTAGGGTTTAGCGTTTAGGGTTTAGGGTTCTATGTTGTCAGGTTTAGGGTTTAGGGTTTAGCGTTTAGGGTTTAGGGTTTTTGGTTTAGGATTTGGGGTTTAGGGTTTAGGGTTTTATGTTTAGGGTATTTGGCCTAGGGTTTAGGGTTTTATGTTTTAGCGTTTAGGGCTTAAGGTTTGGGGTTTAGGTTTTGGGGTTTGGGGTTAGGGTTTGGGGTTTTTGGTTTAGGGTTTAGGGTTTACTTTTTAGGGTTTATGGTTTTATGTTTTAGGGTTTGGGGTTTAGGGTTTTTGGTTTAGGGTTTAGGGTTTAGGGTTTTATGTTTAGGGTTTAGGGTTTATGGTTTAGGGTTAGGATTTAGAGTTTTTGGTTTTGGGTTTAGGGTTTAGGGATTACGATTTGTGGTTTTATGTTTAAGGGTTTAGGTTTTAGGGTTTAGGGTTTGAGGTTTGGCTTTTACGATTTGTGGTTTTATGTTTTAGGGTTTAGGGTTTAAAGTTTAGGGTTTAGGGCTTTAGGGTTTTGGGTTTTGGGTTTAGCCTTTAGGGTTCTATGTTTTGGGGTTGAGGGTTTAGAGTTTAGCTTTAGGGTTTAGGATTTTGGTTTTGGTTTTATGGTTTAGGGTTTAGGGTTTGTGATTTTATGTTTTAGGGTATAGGATCTAGGGTTTAGGGTTTGGGGTTTATGTTTTGTGGTTTTATGTTTTAGGGTTTAATGTTGAGGGTTTAAGGTTTAGGGTTTAGGGTTTTATGGTTTTGGGTTTTGGGTTTAGAATTTAAGGTTTGGGGTTTAGGGTTTATTGTTTAGTGCTTAGGGTCTCGGGTTTAGGGTTTAGGTTTTAGGGTTTAGTGTTTTGGGTTTTGGGTTTTTGGTTTAGGTTTTAGGGTTTTATGTTTTAAGGTTTAGGGTTTAGGGTTTGGGATTTAGGGTTTAGGGTTGTTGGTTTAGGGTTTGGGGTTTTATGTTTTAGCGTTCAGGGTTTAGGGTTTAGGGTTTAGGGTTTAGGCTTCAGGGTTTAAGTATAGGGTTTAGGGTTTTTGGTTTGGGGTTTAGTGTTTAGGGTTTAGGGTTTAGGGTTTATGGTTTTGGGTTTAGGGTTTACGGTTTAGGTTTTAGGGTTTAGGGTTTAGGTTTTAGGGTATTTGGTTTAGGATTTAGGGTTTAGGGGTTAGGGTTTTATGTTTTATGGTTTTGGGTTTAGGGTTTCGTGTTTAGGGTTACGGTTTAGGGTTTTTGGATTAGGGTTTAGGGTTTAGGGTTTACGGTTTGTGGTTTTATGTTTTAGTGTTTTGGATTTAGGGTTTAGTGTTTAGAGTTTAGGTTTAGGGTTTTGGGTTTTGGGTTTTGTGTTTTAGGGTTAGGGTTTTGGGTTTGGGGTTTACGGCTTGTGGTTTTATGTTTTAGGGTTTACGGTTTTGGGTTTATGGATTTTTGTTTAGGGTTTAGGGATTGGGGTTTATGGTTTGTGGTTTTATGTTTTGGGGTTTAGGGTTTATGGTTTAAGGTTTAGCGTCTAGGGTTTTTGGGTTTTGGGTTTAGCGTTTGGGGTTCAATTTTTTTGGGTTTAGGGTGGTTTAGGGTTTCGTGTTTAGGGTTAGGGTTTACGGGTTTTGGTTTAGGATTTAGGATTTAGGGTTTAGGGTTTATGATTTGGGGTTTTGGGTTTTGGGTTTTGGGTTTACAGTTTCTGATTTTATGTTTTAAGGTTTAGGGTTTAGGGTTTACGGTTTAAGGTTTAGGGTTTTAGGGTTTAGGGTTTTGGATTTAGAAGTAGGGTTGAGGGTTTCAGGTTTATTGTTTAGTGCTTAGGGTCTAGGGTTTAGGGTTTATGGATTAGGGTTTAGGGTTTAGGGTTTAGGGTTTAGGGATTTTGGTTTAGGTTTTAGGGTTTAGGGTTTAGGGTTTAGGGTTTGGGGTTTAGGGTTTAATGTTTTAGGGTTTAGGGTTTAGGGTTTGGGGTTTAGGGTGTAGGGTTTTTGGTTTAATGTTTAGGGTTTAAAGTTTGGGTTTTTTGGTTTAGGGTTTTGGGTTTAGGGTTTAGGGTTTAAGGTTTTATGTTTTAGGGTTTAGTGTTTAGGGTTTAGGGTTTCGGGTTAAGGGATAGGGTTTAGGGTTTTTGATTTAGGGTTTAGGGTTTAGTGTTTACGGTTTACGGTTTGTGGTTTTATGTTTTAGAGTTTAGGGTTTAGGGTTAGGGTTTAGGGTTTAGGGTTTAGGGTTAGGCTTTAGGGTTTATTGTTTAGGGTTTAGCGTTTAGGGTTTAGGGTTCTATGTTTTAGGGTTAAGGGTTTAGTGTTTAGCGTTTAGGGTTTAGGGTTTGGGGTTTATGGTTTAGGGTTTTATGTTTAGGGTTTTTGGTTTAGGGTTTAGGGTTTAGGGTTTGGGGTTTTATGTTTTAGTGTTTTGGGTTTAAGGTTTAGGGTTTTGGGTTTGGGGTTTACGGTTAGGGGTTAGGGTTTTTGGTTTAGGGTTTAGGGTTTTATGTTTTGGGGTTCAGTGTTTAGGGTTTTTTATTTTGGGTTTAGGACTTTATTTTTTAAGGTTTAGGGTTTAGGGTTTAGGGTTTAGGGTTTAGCGATTACGGTTCTTAGTTTTATGTTTTAGGCTTTTTGGTTTAGGGTTTTGGGTTTAGGGTTTAGGGTTTGAGGTTCACGGTGTGTGGTTTTATGTTTTAGGGTTTAGGATTTAGGGTTTAAGGTTTAGGGTTTAGGGTTTTTGGGTTTTGTGTTTTGGGTTTAGCGCTTAGGGTTCTATGTTTTAGGGTTTAGGGTTTCCGGTTTAGGGTTAGGTTTTAGGGTTTTTGGTTTAGGCTTTATGGTTTTTGGTTTACAGTTTCTGGTTTTTTGTTTTAGGGTTTAGGATTTAGGGTTTTGGGTTTAGGGTTTAGGGTTTTGGGTTCAGGGTTTATGGTTTGGGGTTTACGTTTTGTGGTTTTATGTTTTAGGGTTTTGGGTTTTGGGTTTAAGGTTTAGGGTTTAGGGTTTTATGGTCTAGGGTTTGGGGTTTAGGGTTTATTGTTTAGTGCTTAGGATCTAGGGTTTAGGGTTTAGGTTTTAGGGTTTAGGGTTTAGGGTTTAGGGTTTAGGGTTTAGGATTTAGGGTTTAGGGTTTTTGGTTTTAAGTTTTAGGGTTTGGTTTTGGGGTTTAGGGTTTAGGGTTTTTGGTTTAGGGTTTAGGGTTTTGGGTTTTGGGTTTAGGGTTCGGGTTTAGGGTTTGGGGTTTAGGGTTTATGGTTTTGGGTTTAAAGTTTAGGGTTTAGGGTATTTGGTTTAGGGTTTAGGGTTTTATGTTTTAGGATTTTGGGTTTAGGGTTTCGGGTTTAGGGTTAGGGTTTATGGTTTTTGGTTTAGGGTTTTGGGTTTTGGGTTTACGGTTTACGGTTTGTGGTTTTATATTTTAGAGTTTCGGGTATAGGGTTTGGCGTTTAGAGTTTAGGTTTTGGGTTTTGGGTTTAGGGTTTTGGGTTTGGGGTTTAGGATTTAGGGTTTTCGGTTCGTGGTTTTTTGTTTTAGGGTTTAGGGTTTAGGGTTTAGGGTTTAGGGTTTGGGGTTTACGGTTTGTGGTCTTATGTTTTAGTGTTTAGGGTTTAGGGTTTAAGGTTTAGGGTTTTGGGTTTTAGGGTTTTGGGTTTTGGGTTTAGCGTTTAGGGTTAAATGTTTTAGGGTTGCGGTTTTAGGGTTTAGGTTTAGGGTTTAGGGTTTTTGGTTTACGGTTTGTGGTTTTATGTTTTAGGGTTTAGGGTTTAGGGTTTGGGGTTTACGATTTGTGGTTTTATGTTTTAGGGTTTTTATTTTAAGGTTTAAGGTTTAGGGTTTAGGGTTTTCGATTTAGAATTTAGGGTTTTGGGTTTTGGGTTTGTTGTTTAGTGCGTAGGGTCTAGGGATTAGGGTTTATGGTTTAGGGTTTAGGGTTTGCAGTTTAGTGTTTAGGGTTTACGGTTTAGGGTTTAGGGTTTAGGGTTTAGGGTTTGGGGTTTAGGGTTTAGGGTTTTGGTTTAGGGTTTAGGGTTCAGGGTTTTGGGTTTTTGGTTTAAGGTTTAGGGTTAGGGTTTAGGGTTTTGTGTTTTAGCGTTCACGGTTTATGTTTTAAGGTTTAGGCTTAGCGTTTAGTGTTAGGGTTTAGGGTTTTTGGTTTAGGGTTTATGGTTTAGGGTTTAGGGTTTATGGTTTAGGGTTTAGCGTTTAGGGTTTAGATTTTAGGGTTTAGGGTTTAGGGGTTTGGGTTTAGGGTATTTGTTTTATGGTTTAGGGTTTAGGGTTTAGGGTTTAATGTTTTAGCGTTTAGGGTTTAGGGTTTCCGGTTTAGTTGTAGGGTTTAGGGTTTTTTGTTTAAGGTTTAATGTTTGGGGTTTACGGTTTGTGGTTTTACGTTTTAGAGTTTAGGGTTTAAGGTTTAGGGTTTAAGGTTTAGGGTTTAGGGTTTTAGGGTTTAGGGTTTTGGGTTTAGCGTTTAGGGTTCTATGTTTTAGGGTTTAAGGGTTTCGGGTTTTGGGTTTAGGGTTTAGGGTTTTTGGTTTAGGATTTATGGTTTAGGGTTTACGGTTTGTGGTTTTATGTTTTTGGGTTTAGGGTTTAGGGTTTAGTGTTTCGGGTTTACGTTTGGTGGTTTTATGTTTTAGGGTTTATGATTTAGGGTTTAAGGTTTTGGGTTTTGGGTTTTAGGGTTTTGGGTTTTGGGTTTAGAATTTAGGGTTTAGGGTTTAGGGTTTATTGTTTAGTGTTGGCCTAGCAAGGTTTTTCAATCGATTTTGGTGATAACAAACAAAGAATTATTTAACTTGGAAAGGTTAAGTTGTTGTGTTTTTGGAAATAAGTTCAAGTATGATTCAAGTAAAGTTCAAGTATGGTTCAAGTAAAGCCAAAATATGATTCAAGTAAAGATCAAGTATAAATCAAGTGTGGAACAGCTAATCATTGATCCAAGGAGAATCCAAGACATTTGCAGCTCAAGCAAAGAACTTCAAAAGCCAGATTGAGGAGGATATTAAGCTTGTCATACAAAGTTTTAGGAGATATGTTGTAAGTATTTCAAAAGCTAAAATATCGTTTGAAACATGTTTTGAAGCTCTTCCAAGAGATTATGAGGACTTAAGGACTTATTTAAAGCATATTGAATCAAGTCTTGAAAAAATTCAAAGAGAGCAAATCAGTTTTTAAAGTAAAATATTTTTTAAAACAGGTTATTGGAAGATCAGATGACTGAAGTAGCAACTTTAGATGACTGAACTTCATGTTCAAACTTCTGAAGAATTATTTCAGACGTCTGAAGATTTTATGGAGCAAAACAGAAATAGGCAAAAGTAGTTCGGACGTCTGAACTCGCAACTTCAAACATCTGAACCTAGCACTTCAGACGTCTGAGCCTTATCTTCAGATGTTTGACCTTGTATCTAGTTCTATTTTTAAAGGGTTTCAGGAACTTCAGACTTCTGACCTCGAAACCTCAGACATCTGAACACTATTCAACGGGCCAAATTTTTAAATATCTTATTTTCTAAATTATAGCCGTTTGAATCCCAAATTTTCTAATAACTTGGGAACTCTTTAAGGAAACTTTTGGAACAAGGAAACTTGCTTGGAAGCCTATAAATACATGGTTCTTGTAAATCAAAAAGACACCAAGCATTGAAAATCTCTTAAGCTCTCTTGCTTTCAAAATCTCTCTTTGATCAATCTCTTGCAAGCTGAAAGTATTGTTGTTCTGATATTCTTGGTCATCAATTCTTGAAGAAAGATTACTGATTTCTCATTTGGAGAAAAGGAATTTGGTGAAAATCTTTTAAAGCTTCAAAAGTGCATTTCTTTCTTGATATTTATCTTTTGAAGTACGTAGTTTGAATTTGTACTAATCTGCTCTTTGTGTGAGCCTCTCTTATACACCAGCTTTTCATATCTCTCTTGTAGATTTTGGACGATTCCAGGCTATTGGATCGTTGACCAAACAAGGGTATATTGTTTGGAGAAGGCTTGCTCTAGCCTTGACCAAGGAGTGGTTGTAAACAGGCGTTGTTCCACCCGGTAACGGAACTGCTATAGTGGAACCCTTCGGTGTTTTGCCAAGGGCGAGGACATAGGCTGTGTTGAAGCCGAACCTCGTAAAAATCTTGTGTCTTTCTCTCTGCTTTACTTTATATTCTGTACTTGCTGTTGTTGTATGATTTAAAAGTGCAGGTTGCAGGTTTTTAAGTGAGAAAGAAACAAAGACTCTTGATATTTAGAAAGTACGTTTTGATTAACCGTTTGCGGAAACCCAAAAGGGAGTACGTTGGTTAATCTGCGGAAATCTTGATCAAGAGAAGTGCATACTAAAAGCTTATTCAAAGAAGGTGATAAACATTTACAGGGAAATTAACAAAAACACTAATATTCTTGGTTGAGTGGTTAAATTGCTTTGATTTCATTGATTGGCTTATTAATTTAAATTTCAGTATTTTCAAGTGTGATTATCAATTGTGTTTTATTTTAGTATCATAAGCAAAAGTTAAAAAATTATCAAAATAAAAAAGAATCTAATTCACCCCTCCCCCCCCCTCTTGGGAAGCTATTCCTAATCTCAATTGGTATCAGAGCCTAGTTATAGAAATTCCTAACAAGAAACTATAAAAAGATCTAATGGCAAATATTGGAGTAGCAGCCTTTGGTGAAGGCCAATCCTCAACCCGTCCACCAATCTTTTGTGGACACAATTATACCTTTGGAAAAAGAGAATGGAAGTATATCTCCAACTCATGGATTGGAAAGCATGGGAAGTCGTTATGGATGGAAATCTTATTCCCACAAAGATAGTTGATGGAAAACATATTCCAAAAGAAAAGAAAGATATGAATGACTCATATTATAAAATGCTTCAAATAAATGCAAGTGCTATAAATGAATTATACTGTGCATTAGATGCTAATGAATTTAATCGAGTCATGGCCTGCAAAACAGTTAAGGAGATTTGGGACAAACTAGAAGTAACTTATGAAGGAACCGTTGATGTCAGAGATAATAGGATAGACATGCTAACAAGCGAATATGAAGCATTCAAGATGAATCCTGATGAAACAATATCAAGCATGTACACCAGGTTTACTCACATAATAAAATCCTTAAGCGCCCTAGGAAAAACCTATACTACCTATGAAATGATCAAAAAAATTCTAAGAGGCCTTCCCTCCATTTGGGAACTAAAGGTTACAGCTATCACGGAAGGTAGAAACCTCAAGACTACTTCTTTGGATGAAATTATAGGCTCACTTCTTACATATGAAATGGCCTTGAAAGAAAGGAATCCTGAACCAAAGCATAAAGAATCCATAACACTAAAAGCATCTAGCCATAGTACTAGTGAAGAAGAAAGTGAAACAAGTGACTTAGATCAAGATGAATTGGCATTCATTACCGAGAGACTAGGAAAATTCTATAGAAGAAATAAAAGGTTTCCTAGAAAGTTTAATGAAAAGAAAATTGATAAAGGAGAGACAAGTAGAAAAGAAAATAAAGGTAAGAATGAACCACCAATTTGTTATCATTGCAAAAAACCAGGGCATATCAAACCGGACTGCCCGTTGTTCAAGAAAGATAAGAAGAAAAAGAAGGAAGCCATGAAGGCTACTTGGGATGACTCAAGCTCCAACGAAATTGAAATTGAATCAAGTGAATAAGAGATGACAAATATACGCTTCATGGCGAATGATGAAGAGGTAAATTCTAACTACTCTTTAACGGAATCTCAAATGAGTCTTGTGATGAGTCGTGTGATAGCTTGCCTTCTTATAAGGAATTACAAGCTGAATTATTCTCACTACATAAAATATTCATAAAAGTTTCTAAAAGAAATATAACTTTGAAAGATCAAAATCAAGAACTAATGAAGCAACTTGAATCGTTCAAAGCTATTGAAGAAGAAAGAAATACTTGTATTAAAAAGTTGGAAGAAGAAATAAGTATAGTAAAATCAGAGTAAGATAAAACTCATAAAGATGACTTGAATAAGAAGGATTTAGAAATAAATGAACTCAAAAAGGTAGTTGAGGATAAAGAAAAGATTATCTATAATTTTACCAAAGGTAAAGAAAACTTTGAAAAGATGATTAGACAGTAAAGGCTTCATGGGAACAAAGAAGGAATAGGCTACAACGGTAAAGCAAATAAAGGAATAAAAAGCTATACATGGGATATTTTGTTAAGGAAGCTAAGTTTTATGCTAGCACTTCGTCAAATAACAAACATGAACACACCACTTGCTATATGTGCAAGACTAAAGGTCATGTGATGTTTAATTGCCCATTAAAAAGAAAGTATGTTAAAGTTCATGGAGAATGGAAAGCAAATAGTGGAACTAACAACAAAACAAAGAAAGTCAAAAGAATTTGGGTTCCAAAAACTAACACATAGTATCCCTCATTGTAGGTTTGCCTTAGGACAACAACGACAACGGACAAATGGTACTTGGATAGCGGGTTCTCAAGGCATATGACTGGTGACAAGACCAAGTTCACTACTTTAAAACAAAAGGATGGAGGATACGTCACCTTCGACAACAATGTCAAAGGTAAAATCATTGGTATTGGGAAAATTGGTAAAGAACCTTCGCTCACTATAGATAATGTACTATTAGTGGAAGGACTAAAACATAATCTTTTAAATATTAGTCAACTAAGTGATAAAGGGTTCGAAGTAATTTTCATGAAAGAAAAATGTGTTATCTAAAATCCTAAAAATAATGAGATTTTGTTTATGGCTCATAGAGTAAATAATGTCTATTGTATAAACCTTGAGAAATTAGCAAATCAAAACATAACTTGTTTAACAGCTATGAATGAAGTAAGTTGGTTATGGCATAGGAAACTAGGTCATGCTAGCATGGACCTACTATCCAAATTATCTAAGAAAAATCTTGTAAATGGACTACCAAATACTAAATTCATAAAAGACAAGTTGTGTGATGCATGCCAAAAGGGAAAACAAGTTAAAACCAGCTTTAAAAAGAAAAAATACATATCCACCAAAAGACCCTTAGAACTCTTGCACCTAGACTTATTTGGTCCAACTAGAACCTTAAGCTTATGAGGGAAACAATATGCTTTTGTAATAGTAGATTATTATTCAAGATTTACTTGGGTAATCTTTTTCGCAAACAAAGATGAAGCTTGTAACCAATTAATAACCTTATGCAAGAAATTACAAAATGAGAAATGCTATAATGTAACAAGCTTTAGAAGTGATCAAGGAAGAGAGTTTAAAAATAAGGAAGTTGATAAATTTTGTAATGAACATGGAATAACTCACAATTTTTCAGCACCTAGAACTCCACAACAAAATGGAGTTGTTGAAAGGAAAAATAGAACTTTACAAGAAATGACAAGAACAATGCTTAATGAAAATAATCTACCTAAATATTTTTGGGCAGAAGCTGTAAATACAGCATGTTATATTATAAATAGAGTATTGATAAGATCAAAAATAGATAAAACACCATATGAACTTTGGAAAGATCGAAAACCTAATAGCTCCTACTTTCATGTATTCGGATGTAAATGCTTTATACTAAATACTAAAGATGATTTAGGAAAGTTTGATGCAAAGTCAGATGAAGGTATCTTCATAGATTATTCTACAAATAGTAAAGCTTATAGAATTTATAATAAAAGAACTTCTACAATTATGGAATCAATTCATATAACTTTTGATGAATCAAATAATCACAACATTAAAGATAAGAATGATGAAAAAGAAGTTATTTCTCAAAAAGAAAAAGACCTTGAAATAAAAGAAGAAAAGGATAATGATGATGCTTCAAAAGAAAACTTTATAGAAAATCTAAAACTTCCTAAAGAGTGGAAATATGACAAAAATCACCCAAAAGAACAAATTCTTGATGAAACATCAAAAGGAATAACCACTAGAGCCTCACTAAAAAATATTTGCAATCATTATGCCTTTTTATCTCAAGATGAACCTAAAAATATTGAAGATGCTTTAAATGATGATTCTTGGATTATAGCTATGCAAGAGAAACTAAATCAATTCGAAAGAAGTCAAGTGTGGGAACTTATACCTAAACCCAAAGATAAATCAATCATAGGAACTAAATGGGTGTTTAGAAATAAGAAGGATGAAAATGGAGTTGTTGTAAGAAATTAAGCTAGGCTAGTAGCACAAGGGCATAATCAAGAAGAAGGAATTGATTACGATGAAACCTTGGCCCCTGTGGCAAGGATGGAAGCAATTAGGATGCTTTTAGCTTATGCAGCTCATAAAGATTTTAAGTTATATCAAATGGATGTAAAGAGTGCATTCTTAAATGGATATATAAATGAAGAAGTGTATATCAAACAACCTCCAGGTTTTGAAAATTCTAAAAATCCAAACCATGTATTCAAATTGACTAAAGCTCTTTATGGTTTGAAACAAGCTCCAAGAGCTTGGTATGAGAGGTTAAATAAATTTTTACTTAAAAATAAATTTACAAGAGGAATGGTTGAGAGCACCTTATTTATTGAATCCAAAAACAAAGATACGCTAATAGTTCAAATATATGTGGACGATATTATATTTGGAGCTACAAATGAAGATCTATGCAAAGAATTTGCCACATGTATGCAAAAAGAATTTGAGATGAGTATGATGGGGGAGCTAAATTATTTCCTAGGTTTGCAAATAAAACAAGCTAAAAATGGAACTTTCATAAATCAAACTAAGTACATCAAGGCAATGCTCAAAAAGTTTGATATGGAACAAAGTAAACCTATAGGAACTCCTATGAGTACATCCAAAAGTCTTAATAGAGATGAAAAAGGAAAACAAGTGGACATAACACACTATAGAGGAATTATTGGTAGCTTACTATATTTAACTGCTAGTAGGCCTGATATTATGTTTAGTGTGTGTATGCGTGCTAGATTTCAATCAGCAACCAAGGAATCTCACTTAACAGCAGTCAAGAGAATTCTTAGATACTTGGTAGGATCACTTGATCTAGGTTTATGGTATCCAAAAGACACTGATTTTAATATCATAAGTTACTCCAATGTTGATGACGCCGGATGTAAGATTGAAAAAAAAAGTACAAGTGGCACATGTCACTTTCTAGGACAATCCTTAGTATCATGGTTCTCAAAGAAACAAAATTCTATAGCCTTATCAACCACCGAAGCTGAATATGTGGCAGCGGGAAGTTGTTGTGCACAAATCTTATATATGAAACAACAATTAAAAGATTTCAATCTAGAGTATAAAACAATACCAATAAAGTGTGATAATACAAGTGCTATGAACATTTCTAAAAATCCAATTTCACACTTAAGAACTAAACATATAGACATAAGACATCATTTTTTGAGAGATCATGTTCAAAAAAGAGGATATAATTCTTGAATTTATAAATACAAGTGATCAATGGGCTAATATATTTACAAAACCTCTAAGTGAAGAAATATTTATACATATTAGGAGAGAACTTGGGCTAATTTATAGCAGAGAAGTGTCTTAGAAGTGAAATTTCAAAATTTTTATGCACTTCAGACATCTGAACTTCACACCCCAGACGTCTGAGCACTGTAGCAAAAGGGTTTAGATGACTGAACCTGGGACTTCAGACGTCTGAGTACCTACTAACTTTTCAAATTCCAGGTTTTAAAAACTTCAGACATCTAAAGTTGCGGAGTTTAAATACGTTTAGCGCACTAAACCCTAACTTCAGACTTCTGAAGTTGTTTGCTTCATTCATCCGAACACCACACTCTTCATCTTCTCTCATTCTCACTTCAATCCAAAGCCTTTACCCTACAAAGATTCACCCCACGAAATCTAGGGCATCCAACATTTCATATCTTCATGCCTTGAATCAAGTAGACTGCAAACAAGGGTTCTTCATCGGGGAAGGATACTCAAAATATTGAAAAATGGTTGGTTGCTCCTCGAGCTCGAATCCATTATCAAAATTCACTGATATCTGTAGAACCAATCTTAGGTAAAATCTTGGATGTATCCTTCTTCGCTATTGAATTTCCAGATATTCTTACATTATTTCGTGATATTGGTTGGCTTGATTTCATCACTCAACAACCCAAAGGTTGTTTTCCTCATCTGGTCAAAATCATCTATGCAAATATGACATATGAAAATGGAATTTTTTCATCAGAAGTTAAAGGAAAGAAAATACTGCTGAATTCTGAAATTTTGTCTCTCGTTTTCAAAATTATTCCTGCAGAATTTAACTGTCTTATGTTTGCTCAATCTTGGATCCTAGAACAAGGATTCATTCCTGAAGCTTTTCTTCCACTGATCATGGAAAATGAACCCATTTATTTTGCACATCCTCCACTGTACAAGCAACTGAATTTAAAAGGCTAGATTCTCCATAAACTAGTTTCAAACAATATCATACCAAAACAAGGCTCTTTTGATCATCTTTCTTATATCGAATGCTTTGTTCTTTGGTGTCTACTTAAAGGCAAGAAACTAGACTTGGCTAGTTTAATCGTTAGGGGGATGTGGACCAAGCTGGAATCTAATCAAGTTATTCTTCCTTATGGAGGAATTCTTACTCTCCTCTTTACTCATCTTAATATTACCAATATCTTTGAGTTTTTCATAAAAAGAACTCGATATGATCTTTTTAATGAGACTTCCCTCAAGAAAATGGGGTATGACAAGGGAAGTTCATGATGGTATTTGAAAGCAGGAAGGACTACACATGCATCACCTACATCTGCAGCAGCCTCAGCTTCAGCCTTAGCCTCAGCCTCTGCACCAGTATCAATAGCCGCACAATCTTCATCTACACAGGACTTTGGCTCATCTCCAGACACACCTTCATGGTTCTTATCCTTTCAAAGGGATTTCTCTAGCTTTTCCTTTGAAGTACGCACTGGACTTCAGAATATTAAAGAAAAAGTCACATCACTTGACAAGCGGGTCACTCATATAGAGCAATATCATGCAAAATCTTCTAAGGGAAGTGATCCGATGGACATTAGCTCTGCTCCTCAGAGTGGAGATGATGATGATGATGATGATGATGACGACTCTGCAAAAAAAGAAGGAAATTCTGAAGAAGAAGGTGATGAAGGGAATACTGAAGAAGAAGGAACTCAAGAAGAAGGGGAAGAAGAAGAAGAGAAAGGGGATGGCTCTGAAGAAGAAGATTAGGATAGTTAGAAGTTATCTATCTTAGGTTACTATGCAACTTTTTGTTTGTCATAATGAATCAAGACTTATGTACCTCAAATTTTCTGTAATCATGCTATATTGCAGCTTTTTGTTGTATTTCTATTTTTATATGGGAATATATATGTATTACTTCTTTATACTGATTATCCTTTATTATAGAATGACCTTTTTATGGTTCTTTATAATTATGTTACTCTTTTTGACTAATGACAAAGGGGGAGAGAGAGTGCATAGTAAAGATAAATAGCACTTGATGAACTATATGAAAAACATATCTTGATGAACTACATGAAAACTTGATGAACTACAACATATCTTGAGCAACTACATGTGAACAAATATTTTTTGGCTAATGGATATACGATATGAAACCTTCTATGGCTTATAGTAAGGGGGAGTATTTCATTTCACATAAAACCTTTCTCTTTACTCCTTGGTTGTCATCAGCAAAAAGGGGGAGATTGTTGGCCTAGCAAGGTTTTTCAATCGGTTTTGGTGATAACAAACAAAGAATTATTTAACTTGGAAAGGTTGAGTTGTTGTGTTTCAGGAAATAAGTTCAAGTATGATTCAAGTAAAGTTCAAGTATGGTTCAAGTAAGGCCCAAATATGATTCAAGTAAAGATCAAGTATGAATCAAGTGTGGGACAGCTAATCAATGATCCAAGGAGAATCTAATACATTTGCAGCTCAAGCAAAGAACTTCAAAAGCCAGATTGAGGAGGATATTAAGCTTGTCATACAAAGTTTTAGGAGATATGTTGTAAGTATTTCAAAAGCTAAAATATCGTTTGAAATATGTTTTGAAGCTCTTCCAAGAGATTATGAGGACTTAAGGACTTATTTAAAGCATATTGAATCAAGTTGTTGAATCAGGTGTAATCCCAAGAGGGGGGCTGAATTGGGTATTTAAAAAATTTTTTGACACTTATTTACCTCTTAAACCCTTCTTATATATTTACCAATGACTTCTTGTTACTCAATTACTTATGTGTAAGATATCCAACCTACTCATACAATATACACAATTTAAATGCGGTGCTGAAAATAAAGAGTAAAGGGAAGAGAGAAGACAAACACGATTTTTACAAGGTTCAGCCAACTTGGCCTATGTCCTCGCCTTGAGCAACCACTCAAGGATTTCACTAAATCCCTGCTCCTTAAATTAGGATGGAGCTTCCCTTACAATCCGCTGCTTACAAGAGGCACAGCTCCCTCCTACTCCGCTGCTTACAAGAGATACAACTCTCTCCTCACACACCGGTTCAAACACTGAACCGTGTATACAATAGAATCTGAAAAATAACACTCAAAGAAATGCTTCTAACAAAAGCTTGTGAGTACAATTCAATTTCCTAATACATTAACATATGATTAAAAATTAAAGCTCATGAATGTATGAAAACGATACAATCGTTTTATGTATGATATGCTTCAACACACAAATCCCTATTTAACCAAAAACTCCCATGATATATTTAAAATGTTTTGGAGTATACAATGGTTCTTGGTTCACTTTGAAAAAATGCACAAATATATTTGAAGTGAACTTGTTAACAAAAACTTTGTCTTGAATATTAAATCAATCAAAATCACAAAGTTTTATATCAAGTATTCAATCACAAACTGAGTATATTATTTTTCACAAAATATCCCTCAATAGAATATATAGTTATAAGTACCAAGGATATTTTAATCTAACGTTAATATATCTAAAATTTAGTTCCCTTAGAAAACACACACTTGAATCAACCTTTCAATCAATCACACAACTTAAATCAAGTAATGATCTTGTTTAGAATAACTATGTATATGTATAGGCACTTTCAAGATCAATCTTTTAATCGAAATAGGTTTTTCCATAATAAGCTCAATGAGAAATATATATGTATATTTATACTTTTGAATCAAAAACCAATCAACCAAGCTAAACAAGCTTTCTCAAGTAATGATCTTTTCAAAAATCAATTTTTATACAAATTTGCACACTCAAGATCAAAACTTTTATAATGAAAATCAAGAGCACGTAATGAGATGATAAGTTCTTAAGAATAATAACTTGAAAGATCAAACCTCAATACTAGATTGAAGTACAGTTGAATGAATGAATGCCCTTTGATTTTTGGAATAGATTTGCCTAAAGATAATGAAGGTAGAATGAATTTCAGACAATCAGCTCAAGTTTCTCTACAATCTTGCAATACGATGTGTTCTTCTCTTGTTGTGTGTCTTACATCTGTTATAGGGTTTATATATTCAATATATATATTGTCTTACCCTTAGAATTGATCTCAGCCGTTGGATCAATAAAATACCTCGCGAGTTCTTTTAATAAAAACCAAGTTTTTAAATTTCCTTCAAGTTCAGGCGCCTGAGGTCGAAAGCCCAGGTGAGCGAAGTTCCTTAAGCGTTTGAAAATTAAAGTTGGAATACAGGGTCAGGCACCTAAAGAGGGAAGTTCAGGCTCCTGAAGTGGGTTCAGGCGCCTGAGGTTCCAAGGTCAAGCGACCGAAGAGCCTCTACCAACTTACTGTGTTTCCCATTAATTCTTCAGGTTACCGAACTTAATCTTCATACTCCTGAAAGAGATTCTTCAGGTGACTAAGGTTGAGTTCAGGCTACCAAAGTCCCATTTTTCTCAATTTTTCTTCTCTAGTTTTAAATTCTGCTATGCTTCTTTTCTTGGGTCTTTTATAAAACATATTTTTCATTATTTAAAAACATTTCTAAGTCCATGAAAATTCCCTAATGATGTACATGAAATGCATGAATCCTAAAATCATTCTAAGTTATGTTGAGCCTCAAATTAAATCATATGACAATGTAAGTACATAAGTCCTAAATACCCATTCCCAAGATGTTCTTGAACTTTGCCTCTTGCATCTTGATTCTCATACTCTTTGAGTTCCATGGATCTTGCCAAGATTTGTAAGCTTTACTTGAAGGCTTCCATGACTCATTATCTTTCTGTACATGCTTAGTATAGTTCCTGTTCACAACTAAATGCACATATCAAATACCAAGTGATTTGTCATTATCAAAATTGGATTGGACTGATAGAGTCAACACAAGTCTTAAAAAAATCATAAGAGAGCAAATCAGTTCTTAAAGTAAAATATTTTTTAAAACAGGTTATTGGAAGATCAGATGACTGAAGTTTTTAGTTCAGATGAATGAAGTAGCAACTTCAGATGACTGAACTTCATGTTCAGACATCTGAAGAATTACTTCAGACGTCTGAAGATTAAGTGCAGACGTTTGAAGATTTTATGGAGCAAAACAGAAATAGGTAATAGCAGTTCAGACGTCTGAACTCACAACTTCAGACATTTGAACCCGGTACCTCAGACATCTGAACCTTATCTTTAGTTGTCTGAGCCTGTATCTAGTGCTATTCTTAAAGGGTTTTATGAACTTCATACATCTGACCTTGAAACCTCAGACATCGGAACACTGTTCAATGGGAAAAATTTTTAAATATCTTATTTTCTAAATTATAGCCGTTTGAACCCCAAATTTTCTAATAACTTGGGAAACTCTTTAAGGAAACTTTAGCAACAAGGAAACTTGCTTGGAAGCCTATAAATACATGGTTCTTGTAAATCAAAAAGACACCAAGCATTGAAAATCTCTCAAGCTCTCTTGCTTTCAAAATCTCTCTTTGATCAATCTCTTACAAGCTGAAAGTATTGTTGTTCTGATATTCTTTGTCATCAATTCCTGAAGAAAGATTACCGATTTCTCATCTAGAGAAAAGGAATTTGGTGAAAATCTTTTAAAGCTTCAAAAGTGTATTTCTTTCTTGATATTTGTCTTTTGAAGTACATAGTTTGAATTTGTACTAATCTGCTCTTTGAGTGAGCCTCTCTTGTACACCAGCTTTTCAATATCTCTCTTGTAGATTTTGGATGATTTCAGGCTTTTGGATCATTGACCAAACAAGGGTATATTGTTTGGAGAAGGCGGGCTCTAGCCTTGACCAAGGAGTGGTTGTAAACAGGTGTTGTTCCACTCGGTAATGGAACTGCTATAGTGGAACCCTTCGGTGTTTTGCCAAGGACGAGGACATAGGCTGTGTTGAAGCCGAACCTCGTAAAAATCTTGCGTCTTTCTCTCTTCTTTACTTTATATTCAATACTTGCTGTTGTTGTATGATTTAAAAGTTCAGGTTGCAAGTTTTAAAGTGAGAAAGAAACAAAGACTCTTGATATTTAGAAAGTACATTTTGATTAACCGTTTGTGGAAACACAAAAGGGAGTACGTTGGTTAATCTGCGGAAATCTTGATCAAGAGAAGTGCATACTAAGAGCTTATTCAAAGAAGGTGATAAATATTTACAGGGAAATTAACAAAAACACTAATATTCTTTGTTGAGTGGTTAAATTGCTTTGATTTCATTGATTGTCTTATTAATTTAAATTTCAGAATTTTTAAGTGTGATTATCAAATGTGTTTTATTTTAGTATCATAAGCAAAAGTTAAAAAATTATCAAAATAAAAAAGAATCCAAATCACCCCCCTCTTGGGAAGCTATTCCTAATTTCATTTAGTGCTTAGGGCCTAGGGTTTAGGGTTTGGGGTTTTTGGTTTAGGTTTTAGGGTTTTGGGTTTTGGGTTTTGGGTTTTATGTTTTATGGTTTAGAGTTTAGGGTTTGGGGTTTTTGGTTTAGGGTTTAGGGTTTAGGGTTATGGTTTAGGGTTTAGGGTTAGGGTTTAGGGTTTAGGGTTTAGGGTTTAAGGTTTAGGGTTTAGAGTTTATGGTTTAGGGTTTAGGGTCTACGGTTAAGGGTTTAGGGTTTTATGTTTTAGGGTTTAGGGTTTAGGGTTTAGGGTTTTGGGTATTTGGTTTAGGGTTTAGGGTTTAGGGTTTTATGTTTTAGGATTTGGGGTTTAGGGTTAGGGTTTAGTGTTTTTGTTTTAGGGTTTAGGGTTTAAGGTTTACGGTTTGTGGTTTTATGTTTTAGTGTTAAGGGTTTAAGGTTTAGCATTTAGAGTTTAGGTTTAGGGTTTAGGGTTTTGGGTTTTGGATTTAAGGTTTAGGGTTTAGGGTTTACTGTTTGTGGTTTTATGTTTTGGCGTTTATGGTTTAGCGTTTAGAGTTTGGGGTTTACGGTTTGTGATTTTATGTTTTCGGGTTTAGGGTTTAAGGTTTAGGGTTTAGGGTTTTAGGGTTTAGGGTTTTGGGTTTAACATTTTGGGTTCAATGTTTTACGGTTGAAGGTTTAGGGTTTAGGGTTTCTGGTTTAGTGTTGGGGTTTAGGGTTTTTGGTTTAGGCTTTAGGGTTTACGGTTTACGGTTTGCGGTTTTATGTTTTAGGGTTTAGGGTTTTGGGTTTAGGGTTTAGGGTTTGGGGTTTACGATTTGTGGTTTTATGTTTTAGGGTTTAGGGTTTAGGGTTTAAGGTTTAGGGTTTAGGGTTTTGATTTAGAATTTAGGGTTTTGGGTTTTGGGTTTATGGTTTAGTGCTTAGTGTCTAGGGTTTAGGGTTTATGGTTTAGGGTTTTGTGTTTACGGTTTAGGGTTTTGGGTTTTGGGTTTTTGGTTTAGGCTTTAGGGTTTAGGGTTTAGGGTTTAGGCTTTTATGTTTTAGGGTTTAGGGTTTTGGGTTTGGGGTTTAGGGTTTAGGGTTTTTGGTTTAGGGTTTAGGGTTTCAGGTTTTTAGTTTAAGGTTTAGGGTTAGGGTTTAGAGTTTTATATTTTAGCATTCACGGTTTAGGGTTTAGGGTTTTGGGTTTAGGGTTTAGGGTTAGGGTTTAGGGTTTTTTGTTTTGGGTTTAGGGTTTAGGGTTTAGGGTTTAGGGTTTAGCATTTAGGGTTTTATATTTTAGGGTTTATGGTTTAGGGTTTTCGGTATTTGGTTTAGGGTTTAGGGTTTAGGGTTTAGGGTTTTATGTTTTAGGGTTTAGGGTATAGGGTTCCTGGTTTAGGGTTTAGGGCTTGGGGTTTACAGTTTGTGGTTTTTTGTTTTAGGGTTTAGGAATTTGGGTTTAAGGTTTAGGGTTTAGGGTTTTAGGGTTTTGGGTTTTGGGTTTAGCATTTAAGGTTCTATGTTTTAGGGTCTAGGGTTTAGGGTTTAGGGTTTTTGGTTGAGGCTTTATGGTTTGTGGTTTTATGTTTTAGTGTTTAGGGTTTTGGGTTTTGCGTTTAGTGTTAGAATTGGTGTATTCCCAAGGGGGGGGTGAATTGGAATTTAAAACTTTTTCACCAAGGTTAATTTATCCAACAACGGTAAATACACAACCTAGGGTTAGTCTATACAATTTCCAAATGCGTAGGTAAGTATAACGTGGAAATTAAGTCATACACATCATTCACCCATAACATACATGTGCGGTAAATATAAACTGCATGAATATAAATAAACACACGATATGTTATCGGGGTTCGGCCAACTGTGCCTACGTCCCCGCCTCTAGCTCGCAAGCCCAAAAATTCCACAAAAAGCTCAATTAAGGGTGGAGCGGCACCGTTTACAATCAGGTCAAATTAACACAGGGCTGACCTCAACCTTAATTAGGTCAATTAGTGGGGTTGACCTCAACCTACACACCTTAATAGGATGACGCACCTAGCTTTCCTAACCGGGTCTAAACCAATCCGGGATTATTCCAGGGCTAGTCTCCCTCTTCAGGCTCGTGCCTGGAATACAACAGGTTTGCTCAATAAAACAAACGGTACAGTGATTGTGCTTTCAAGTAAAGCAAATTTGTACCCAATTACATTTAATCACATACACCATAATATGAAATAATATGTAAGCTCAATGTGGTCTAAATGGTTCAACTCTCAAAGGTATTTTCTATTAGTGTAATGCGTACGTGAGAGTGACAAACTAACAGTCTTTGTATCACAAGATATGTTCAATAAATAAGCTCACACAAAGATGTCTAGTCTCAAGTATTTCAATCAGCAGGATAGTTCAAGCATGTGAGTATCAAATGAAGTATAAGCTCATTTTGCAAAAGATGCGTAATCTTTGTATTCAGAAAATAATATATGAGTGAAAGAATATTGCAACAAAGACCACTATCTCATAAACAAATATCTCTTCAAATGTATTTAATATAAAGCACACTAGATATTTGAAAATGATTTTGAAAAGATTTTGCAAACAAAATACTATAAGATCTTCTTAGGATATTGCAATGAAGGTGCAAGCTTGAAAGATCCAACAAAGTCTTCTTAGGGTAGACTTATCAACAAAGTCCCCTAAGAATCCTTAGGTTTTTCTCTCAAATAAAATTATGTCAAACAAATAAAATAAGGAGAGCAAACCTTCCCAAACACAAACTCAACCCACTTACAAATGATGTAGGCGATAATAGAAGGTAAGCTTGAGTGATTTGAGTAAGAAAATAAGTAGTATAGGGTTTTTATTTTTCAAAGAATTCTTCCCTAATCAAAGTGGCTAATCCTTGTTAATTTTCTCAAATGAACCCATATATATAGACATGGGAGAAAATATGACCGTTGGGGACCTATTAGGCATTATTAGAAAATTTTAATAATGTTTAAAGCATTTTAACCCTGTTTAAAAAATATTAACTGCGGTAAAAAAATCAGGGCAACTCGAGAGGTCCGGTCGACCAGAACAAGTTCGGTCGACCAATTCTCATATGCTTCTGTCGACCAAGGGACTTTTGAACTAAGGTCTCGGTCGACCAGGAGAAGAAGATTTCTCAATTTTTCGAGGTTCGGTCTACCAGACCATTTTGAACTACCTGGTTCGGTCGACCAGACCACTGGGAATTCTCCCGAGGACCCTCCGGTCGACCAGATAGTTGTAGTAAAAAAGTGGTCAGTCGACCAGATGGTCAAACGTTTGACCCAAGGAGGTCTCGGTCGACCAGGGCCTTTTGAACTACCTGGTTCGGTCAACCAGGTGGTCAAAAGTTAACCAAAGAGGGTTTCGGTCGACCGGGGCTTTTTGAACTATTCTGGTTCGGTCGACCAGGTAGTCAAACTTTTGACCTTGGAGGTTTCGGTTGACCAGGGCCTTTTGAACTAACTTGGCTGGTCGAGCGAAAGTGCACCGTGTGTGCATTTCAGTCCCGTTTCAAAACATAGAAGCCCTATTCAAGTGCCTAACAAACAAATGTGTAAATGTGTGTGTCCTAGGGTCACTTGGGGTCCAATTTGAAGACACTGAAAATCCATTCTCATTCATGGTTTGTTTGAGCTAGATAGTAAATCATGCATGTGACGTGTGTGAGCTTATTACAAACCAGGTACCTACTTACTATTACAGACCAATATAAATATATTACTATGTTGAATTAAAAATTGGTCTTCAAGCTTTTCTTGCTTTGTGCACATCTTGATCTTATCACTCTTAGTGCCTGCACAAAACCTCAAAACACTCATTAGATACAATGAGTATTTGTCATAATAAAAACCGGGTGTAACTAGTGAGGTCAACAATCTCCCCCTTTTTGATGATGACAAATATGACAAGCAAAAAGATATGGTTAAGCCTAAGAAGGCTCCCCCTCACAATATGCATCTAATGTATTAAAACAAGCCTATTATTTTTTCCCCCTTCCATCTCCCCCTTTTGGAAACACCAAAAATGGGCCATTTGAATTTAAAATCCTAGGCAATGAGTGATTACTATACTTGTGCATGATGAATTTTGGAAAGATTTTTGAAAATTTTCAGTAGAGTGCCGTTTGTAAATCGGACTTTCCAAAAGATATCCTGTATAAGTATAACCTGTTTGAGTTTAAATTCCCTAGAAATTTATCCATAACTACTCAAACATTTTAGTATGGTCCAATTACAGCAAATAAAATATCAATTATGAACATGAATTGGACAAGTTGTGCAATAGAGGTATAAAGTGTGCACACAATCAATATAACTGGTTATTACGAGATTCAAATGACATATCAAACATGATTAGACCAGAAATATACACAAACCATTTGAAGTTGAAAAAATATCATAAGACCAGTGAAAGATTTGAGTTAAAGACACACGGCATTTGATACCAAAAAGAAGGTTTAAGCATAAATATAGTCTAACTAGTTTCACATGCATTTTCACATATTATTAATGAACCAGTTATGTAATGAAGCATCCTTAAGAGATTTCATGACATAATATTTTGATACAGAAAAAGCATGAGTCATGCAGGCATGTAAACACACCAGCAAGACATACAATATATTCTATATGAGTTCAGTTCTTGCTTTCATGAATGGATATATATATATATATATATATATATATAAGTATATAGATATAGATATAAATATATATATTCCCCTTTGATATGTGCAAAAAGTACTGGGGGGAGTTGCTTGAAGAAAAGAGAACTTTAATTTTAAGACAATCAAGCAACATTTTTCTGGGTTGTCAATTACACACATACTAAATTATAACCAGAAAAATCATAACCATAATGATCCCAAAAAAGATTTAAGATTCACATGCAAGATCATATGGAAAATCAAGTAGCTGTGGCAATAAGAGCATAATTCAATTTTATGATTAAATCATTCCATTTAAGCACAAGCCACACTTGATTTAATATCAGATCTAATTCAAGCATATTTTGTGAGCAAAACAAAGTATTTATTTTCAAATTCTCCCCCTAAATGTATGCAAATTATGAAACAATTACTTCACATGAATATATACACTTGGCACACACAAGTAAAGTTTCAATTATTTGGGCAAATGTCTATAGAAAATTCAGCAGCATGTCGGCTATAAATAGGACATTTCCCAAATTTTACCTGCACAAAAACCGTTCTCAAACAGACAAAATCATAGAAGTAAGGCATGCGAGAACCTATCATCTACCAACAGGCAATTCTCAACAACTGCATTCGCCATGCAGTAGGCATTCTATACTACTCATGCATTTCAATACAATACACAATTAACCACTAAAACATGCAAGTCAAGAAACTGCAGATGTATATATATATCATAAATAACCGGGGTAGTATGTCAATAATATCATGAGAGTACAAAATAAAGTGAAAGAGCTGTTTTTATTTAATACAGACCAGATGATATAAGATAAAACAAAAAGAATCAAGGCCACGTTATCTGATCAGCGGACAACTCCGGAGTCTAGATCTCCCCTCCATCATCTCCTCCATCCTCTCCTCCATCACCGCCGTCAGCGGCATTGAAATCGAATTCCATCGTCATCTTATCTCTCTCATCCTACATCTCCTAAGTACGATCACTCAGCTCACTGAAGCCAGCTGTCATGGACCGCTCCATGTCTGTAAGACGACTGGCTGTGGAAATGGAGTGCTGCTAGAACTCCTCCCTAAGTGCAGCAGATGACGATGCCACGTCCTGCAGGTCTAACTGAACTGATCCTTGAAGCTGTATGAACATGTCAGACAATCTGGAGATAGCAGCCATGAGATCCACATTCGATGGCTGTGGAGGCTGTGGTGACTCCTGTGGGGCCTCAACCCATGCTGCTGCTGCTCTAGAGGGCGCCCAAATGTTCCCTACGAGCTCGTATCCCATCAGTCTAAGCGTCACACCAGAGAAAGTGTCCGCCGGTCGTCTCCTCTTTAGTGAAGCCACATTTGTTCTCGTGACTCCGATATTCCTGAACAATTTGTTCAGGATTCCCCCATATGGCATGATCACTCGGTGGCCAATCGTCTTGGCCATCATCCAACGGATAATCAAACTTGGCATGTCCAACTTCTTTCGAGCAAAAAGGCACCACATAATGAAGCAGTCTAAAAAAGAGACGTGCACTCTAGATCCCGCCTTGGGCAGGACATTGTATGTGATCAGATGGTGCACGACCTTAGCCTCTAAACTGAATTGTCTGTACTGGGGAGGATGGTTCTGGCTAGTAGTGCCAAGGTCAGACATCGTCAGGTTAGTGAATGTGGCTACAGTAAATTCCTGCTCAAAGATCCAAGAGTTACTCACATCGGGGCACTCAAAGTTGCCACAACCAATGTCGAGGACGTCAGATATATATTGTGCGTCAAAACGCACATCTGTCCTCAGAACACGGGAGAAGTATCCATTCTCATCATTACTCAGGTTCACATAAAACATCCTAACAAAGGTCGGGTAATGTCCCCCAAGCTGGTAGGAGATAAAGGATCTCCACCCCTGATACTCAAACATATCCAAAAATATTTTGAAAATACTGGCCCATAAAAACTAAGTCGAGTATCTTACCTAGTGTAGCTTCCTTGGGACGGAACTCCCGTGTATACCGCATCTTACATCTATCTGAGAGAAAATACTCATCTTCCACATAAGCAAGGTCATGGGCTTCAATGTGAGTCATGGTAATGAAGATTGTGAGGCTTGGAATGATGGAAATGCAAAGAAGGAATGGAAAGTCTCTCAAGAATCTCGCGCAAAGGGGGAATAAGCTGAAAACAAGTGGGGGTATGTATGAAAAGGACAACTAATGATGCAGAAGAGGGGTCGCAGCTCGGGTTGACCAAGATTGAACTTCGCAAATATATCTCATGACCGGCGCTAAAATGAGATTCCCAGGCCCGAAGAAGACACAGTTCGAAATTTGATTGTGATGAGTGTGACGAAATGACTTGGTCAGTGGGGTCGGGTCAACCAGAGTGAAAATGTGTGGTGTGCCGAGATGTTGCCAATGTTTGTTCTGCGCGGAGGGGAGTTGAACACGCGGGAACTATATGTGGTCGCAACCGACGGGGGATTTTGATTCTAGCCAGGTGATGCGGGGGGGTCCAGTTAAACCGGTGGGGGGTCAACGTCAACATGTCCTGTTAACCTGTCGCATTTTAGTGACTCGAGTGACTCAGGGGAATCGACAAGCGAACAAAAAGCCACAACCTAGTGAAAATTTCCCAGGCTGAATATATGCCTTATTGTTGATCCAAAGGTGGTTGGTTCCAAGAGCAAGGGTCCAGATTTGTATATATACATAAAATTATGGATATTATGGTCTTAGGGTTTAATTGTATGTATATGAAATCTTGAATCATCAATGATATGTGTCCCAGGAGAAGATATGACCTTGGATTGACGGCTAGCGTTTGTGTGCATCAGAGTCACTAAGGAGTGTATGATGCGTGTGAAAAAATATTCTTTCCATTAAACAAATTTGGACTCTATAAGGTGAATTGGTAGAGAAAGTGTGTCCTACAGAGTATGAGACATAGAAAGAAGGAGCAGTCATAGTGCAAACCAAAGATTGAATGAAGAATTTAAACGAGTAAATATCGGGTGAGAGGATAAGTGTTTGTGGTGAGTGGGAGGCGTTACCATAATGTGAGTGATGATAGGTGGTGCATACACCAAGAAGTTATCAATTGCATGCTGCGCGCAACATCATCTTTTCCAATCCTATCGTCCATCACAAACCCTTTAATCCTAAGCCTAGGCAA
>NC_080429.1:51327117-51339735 GCF_029873635.1 Malania oleifera | reverse complement strand
GGATTAGGTTTTGGGTTTAGTGGTAGGGTTTAGGGTTTTGGGTTTTTTAGGGTCTAGGGTTTTGGGCTAGGGATTATGGTTTAGGATCTACGGTTTAGGTTTTAGGATTGGGGTATTCGGTTTAGGGTTTAGTGTTTAGGGTTTAGCGTTTGGGGATTTTGATTTGGGTTAGAGATTAGGGTTAGGCTTTAGGGTTTAGGGTTTAGTAAGGGTTTAGAATTTAGGGTTTAGGTTTTGGGGTTTAGGGGTTAGGTTTTCGGGTTTGGGTTTAAGTTTTACGGTTCAAGATTTGGGGTTAAGGATTTAGGGTTTAGGGCTTAGGGTTTAGGGTTAGGATTTGTGTTTAGGGTTTAGAGTTTAGGGTTTAGGGTTTAGGATTTAGTGTATAGGTTATAGGGATTAGGGATTAGGGTTTAGGGTTTTGGGTGTAGGGTTTAGAGTATATGGTTAGGGTTTCTGCTTTAGGGTTTAGGGTTTAGGGTTTAGGGTTTAGGGTTTAGGTTTCAGGCTTTAGGATTTTGGGTTTAGGTTTTAGAGTTTAGTGTTTAGGTTTTCGGGTTTAGGGTTTAAGTTTTATAATGCAGGGTTTGGGGTTTAGGATTCAGGATTTAGGGCGTAGGGTTTAGGGATTATGGTTTAGGGTTTAGGGTTTGGGTTTAGGGGTTTAGGGTTTAGGGCTTAGTGTCTAGAGTTTAAGGTTTTGGATTTTGGGTTTAGGGTTTAGTGTTAGGATTTAGGGTTTAGGGTTTAGGATTTAGGGCTTACGTTTTAGGGTTTAGGTTTTAGGTTTTAGGGTTTAGGATTAATAGTTTAGGGTTTTGGGTTTAGGATTAATGGTTCAAGGCTTAGGGTTTAGAGTTTGGGATTAGGGTTTAGGGTTTTGGGTTTTTGGGTTTAGGGTTTATGGTTTAGGGTTTAGTGTTTAGGGTTTAAGGTTTAGGGTTTAGGGTTTAGGGTTTAGGGTTTAGGGTTTAGGGTTTAGGATTTTGGGTTTAGGTTTTAGAGTTTAGTGTTTAGGTTTTCGGGTTTAGGGTTTAAGTTTTATGATGCAGGGTTTGGGGTTTAGGATTCAGGATTTAGGGCGTAGGGTTTAGGGATTATGGTTTAGGGTTTAGGGTTTGGGTTTAGGGTTTAGGGTTTAGGGTTAGGGATTAGGTTTTTGGGTTTAGTTTGTAGGGTTTAGGGTTTTGGGTTTAGGGTCTAGGGTTTTGGGCTAGGGATTATGGTTTAGGATCTACGGTTTAGGTTTTAGGATTGGGGTATTCGGTTTAGGGTTTAGTGTTTAGGGTTTAGCGTTTGGGGATTTTGATTTGGGTTAGAGATTAGGGTTTAGGCTTTAGGGTTTAGGGTTTATGTAAGGGTTTAGAATTTAGGGTTTAGGTTTTGGGGTTTAGGCGTTAGGTTTTCGGGTTTTGGGTTTAAGTTTTACGGTTCAAGATTTGGGGTTAAGGATTTAGGGTTTAGGGCTTAGGGTTTAGGGTTAGGATTTGTGTTTAGGGTTTAGAGTTTAGGGTTTAGGGTTTAGGATTTAGTGTATAGGTTATAGGGATTAGGGTTTAGGGTTTTGGGTTTAGGGTTTAGAGTATAGGGTTAGGGTTTCTGCTTTAGGGTTTAGGGTTTAGGGTTTAGGGTTTAGGGTTTAGGTTTCAGGCTTTAGGATTTTGGGTTTAGGTTTTAGAGTTTAGTGTTTAGGTTTTCGGGTTTAGGGTTTAAGTTTTATAATGCAGGGTTTGGGGTTTAGGATTCAGGATTTAGGGCGTAGGGTTTAGGGATTATGGTTTAGGGTTTAGGGTTTGGGTTTAGGGTTTAGGGTTTAGGGCTTAGTGTCTAGAGTTTAAGGTTTTGGATTTTGGGTATAGGGTTTAGTGTTAGGATTTAGGGTTTAGGGTTTAGGATTTAGGGCTTACGTTTTAGGGTTTAGGTTTTAGGGTTTAGGGTTTAGGATTAAGGGTTTAGGGTTTAGGGTTTAGGATTAAGGGTTCAAGGCTTAGGGTTTAGGGTTTGGGATTAGGGTTTAGGGTTTTGGGTTTTGGGTTTAGGGTTTATGGTTTAGGGTTTAGTGTTTAGGGTTTAAGGTTTAGGGTTTAGGGTTTAGGGTTTAGGGTTTAGGGTTTAGGGTTTGGGGTTTGGGGCTTAGGGTTAGGGTTTTGGGTTTAGTGTTTTGGGTTTAGGGATTAGGGCTTAGGGTTTGGGGTCCAGCGTTTAGGGTTTAGGGTTTTGGGTTAGTGATGCAAACCTCAAACGACACGCGTTGAGACAAACAAAGTTGGAATGCTTGCCCAAGAAAGCTAAAATTCAGATTTTTGGATAGATATGAGTGGTAGACCTCGACCCGTTGTTTACGACAAACAAGAACTTTGGTATATACGACCTCAACCCATTGTTTAGTGCGAAACACGAACCTTGGTATAAGGAAGACGCCACAAACGGTGGTGGAAAGCCGTTTGATAAGTCATTGGTGAACGCCACGGGAAATCCCGATAAGTTCGAAAAGTTCTTCAAAAGAACGAAGAAGAAACAAAGCCTCAAAGCCTCACATTTTTATTTCCTCCTCTTCCTTTTTACAATGGTGAGATATATATAGCTAGTATGGGAGACAAGGACATTAAACACTTAACAATTCCCACACAAACATGGGAGACAAGAACATTAAATACTTAGCAATTCCCATACAAACATGGGAGACAAGGACATTAAATATACCAACTTACTAGACACATTTAATGACTCTCACAACTTACTAAAATCCCATGCAAGCTAAGTTTTCTTACAAATTACAAATTAAATGTAAAGACAAAAAGGTCAAAAGTCAAATCTCCTAGTTGACTAGCACACCATTAATAAGGAGATTACAGCCACTAAGCAAGATTAGCTTCATCCAAAACATTGATTAAATTTATTAAGCCTTCATCCTTGTTTGGGCCAAGCTTGGAGTGCCCCATTTTTGAATAAGCCCAAATATCTTGAATTAGTCCGTGAAGTATTTCTTTGATTTTCTTGGATCTCGCTCCGATGATAGGCCCAATTGAAACATATAATGGATCCTTCCATGGTGCTTATTGATTCTCATCATTCCCCCACTCTTCAAAAGGATTCGACCTCGAATCCATTCCATGTAATATTAAACCAATACCAATGGCAAGAAAAAATTATAGAAACAACGAATCAAAGGAGTGGAAAAAAAAAAAAAAAAAATTTCTTTTTGCTTTCTTTTCTTTTTTTGACTGTCTCCTTTTTTTCTTTTTTTCTTTACTGACGTATCTTTTTTTTTTTTCTTCAAAAGGATTCGAACCTCAAACGACACGCGTTGAGACCCAGCAAACAATATTGGAATGCTTGCCCAAGAAAGCTAAAATTCAGATTTTTGGATAGAAATGAATGGTAGACCTCGACCCGTTGTTTACGACAAACAAGAATTTTGGTATATACGACCTCAACCCGTTGTTTAGTGCGAAACACGAACCTTGGTATAAGGAAGACGCCACAAACGGTGGTGGAAAGCCGTTTGATAAGTCATTGGTGAACGCCACGGGAAATCCCGATAAGTTCGAAAAGTTCTTCAAAAGAACCAAGAAGAAACAAAGCCTCAATGCCTCACATTTTTATTCCATTCTCTTCCTTCTTACAATGGTGAGATATATATAGCTAGTATGGGAGACAAGGACATTAAACACTTAACAATTCCCACACAAACATGGGAGACAAGAACATTAAATACTTAGCAATTCCCATACAAACATGGGAGACAAGGACATTAAATATACCAACTTACTAGACACATTTAATGACTCTCACAACTTACTAAAATCCTATGCAAACTAAGTTGCCTTGCAATATACCATTAAGTCAAATCCTATATTTGAATTAGCACACAATTATTAATAAGGAGATTAAAGCCATCAAGCAAGATTAGCTTCATCACAAACTTGAATTAAGTTTAGTAAGTCTTCATCTTTCTTTGGGCCATGCTTGGAGTGCTCCAATTTTTAATAAGCCCAAATATCTTGAATCAGCCCGTGAAGTAATTCTTTGATCTTCTTGGATCTCGCTCTAATGATAGGCCCAACTGAAACATATAATGGATCCTTCCATGGTGCTTATTGATTCTCATCAGTTAGGGTTTAGGGTTTAGGGTTTAGGGTTTTGGTTTTAGGGTTTAGGTTTTTGGGTTTAAGGTTTTGGTTTTTGGGTTTAGGGTTTAAGTTTTACGATTCGTGGTTTTGGGTTTAGGATTTAGTGTTTAGGGCTTAGGGTTTATGGTTAGGGATTAGGGTTTAGGGTTTTGGGTTGAGGGATTAGGGTTTAGTGTTTAGGGCTTAGCGTTTATGGTTTAGAGATTAGGCTTTAGGGTTTTGGGTTTTGGATTAAGGGTTTAGGGTTTAGGCTTTAGGGTTTAGGGTTTGGGGATTAAGGTTTCTGATTTGGCGTTTAGTGTTTTGGGTTTAGGGATTAGGGCTTAGGGTTTAAAGTCCAGCATTTAGGGTTTAGGGTTTATGGTTTATTGTAAGGGTTTAGGGATTAGGGTTTAGGGTTTAACTTTTAGGGTTTAGGATTTAGGGTTTAGAGTTTGGGTTTTAGGGTTTTTTGTTTAAGTTTTACGGTTCAAAGTTGAGGGTTTATGATTTAGCGTTTAGGGCTTAGGGTTTAGGGTTTAGGGTTAGGGTTTAGGGTTTAGGGTTTAGGGTTTAGGGTTTAGGGTTTAGGGTTTAGGTTTTAGGGTTTAGTGTTTAGGTTTTCGGGTTTAGGGTTTAAGTTTTACGGTTCAAGGTTTGGGGTTTAGGGCATAGGGTTTAGGGTTTAGGGTTTATGGTTTTGGGTTTAGGGTTTAGGGTTTAGGGTTTGGGTTTGGGGTTCAGGGTTTAGGGTTTAGGGTTTGGGTTTAGGGTTTAGGGTTTAGGGTTTAGGGTTTAGGGTTTTGGGATCAGGGGTTTAGGGTTTAGTGCTTAGGGTTTAAGGTTTCGGGCTTAGGGTTTAGGGTTTAGTGGTTAAGGCTTAGTGTCTAGAGTTTTGGTTTTAGGGTTTAGGGATTAGTGTATAGGGTTTAGGGTTTACGGTTTAGGGTTAGGGATTAGGGTTTACGGTTTAGGGTTTAGTGTTTAGTGTTTAGTGTTTAGGGCTTAAGGTTTAGGGTTAGGGGTTTAGGGTTTAGAGTTTTGGTTTTAGGGTTTAGGGTTTAGGTTGTAGGGTTTAGGGTTTAGTTTTTAGGGTTTAGGGTTTAGCGTTTGGGATTTTGGATTAGCGATTAGGGTTTAGGGTTTAGGGTTTAGGGTTTAGTGTTTAGTGTTTAGGGCTTAAGGTTTAGGGTTAGGGATTAGGGTTTAGGGTTTAGGGTTTACTGTTTAGAGTTAGGGATAAGGGTTTAGGGTTTAGGGTGTAGGGATTGGAGTTTATGGTTTAGGGTTTAGGTTTTAGGGTTTAGGGTTTAGGGTTTGGGGTTTAGGATTCAGGGTTTAGTGTTTAGGGTTTAGTGTTTAGGGTTTAGGGTTTAGGGCTTGGGATTTGGGATTAGGGATTTGGGTTTAGTTTTTAGGGTTTAGTGTTTAGTGTTTAGCGTTTGGGGTTTTGGGCTTTGGGTTTTTGGTTTAGGGTTTAGGGTTTAGGGTTTAGGGTTTAGTGTTAGGGTTTTGGGTTTAGGGTTTTGGGTTTTGGGTCTAGGCTTTAGGGCTTAGGTTTTAGGGTTTAGGGTTTAGGTTTTAGGGTTTAGGGTTTAGGATTAAGTGTTCAAGGCTTAGGGTTTAGGGTAAGGGATTAGGGTTTGGGTTTAGGGTTTAGGGTTTAGGGTTTACAGTTTAGGGCTTTAGGGTTTAGGGTTTAGGCTTTAGGGTTTAGGATTTAGGGTTTAGGTTTTAGGGTTTAGTGTTTAGGTTTACGGGTTTAGGCTTTAAGTTTTACTATTCAAGGTTTGGGGTTTAGGGTTAAGGGTTTAGGGCGTAGGGTTTTGGGTTTAGGGTTTATGGTTTATGGTTTAGGGTTTAGGGTTTAGGGTTTAGGGGTTGGGTTTAGGGTTTAGGGTTTAATGTTTAGGGCTTAGTGTTCTAAGTTTAGGGTTTAGGGTTTAGGGTTAAGGGTTAGAGTTTAAGGTTTAGGGTTTTGGGTTTAGGGTTGGGGATTATGGGTTTAGGGTTTAGGGTTTAGGGTTTAGTGTTTAGGGTTTAGGGTTTAGGGTTTAGGGTTTAGGGTTTAGGGTTTTGGGATTAGGGGTTTAGGGTTTAGTGCTTAGGGCTTAAGGTTTAGGGTTTGGGATTACGGTTTAGGGTTTAGGGCTTAGTGTTTAGGGTTTATGGTTTGGGGTTTAGGGTTTAGGTTTTTGGGATTTGGGGTTTAGGGTTTAGTGCTTAGAGTTTTGGGCTTAGGGTTTAGGGTTTAGGGTTTGGGGATTATGGTTTAGGGTTTAGGGTTTAGGGTTAAGGCTCAGGGTTTAGGTTTTCCGGTTTAGGGTTTAGGGTTTAGTGTTTAGGGATTAGGGTTTAGGTTTTAGTGTATAGGGTTTAGGGTTTTGGGTTTTGGGTTTAGGGTTAGGGATTAGGTTTTGGGTTTAGTTTGTAGGGTTTAGGGTTTAGGGTTTAGGGTTTTGGGTTTAGGGTTTAGGGTTTAGGTTTTAGGGTTTAGGGTCGAGGGTCTAGGGTTAGGGATGGTTTTGGGTTTACGGTTTCGGTTTTAGGCCTGGGGTTTGGGGTATTGGGTTTAGGGTTTTGTGTTTATGGTTTAGCGTTTAGGGTTTTGGATTTGGGTTTAGAGATTAGGGTTTAGGGTTTAGGGTTTAGGGTTTAGGGTTAGGGTTTAGGGTTTAGATTTTAGGGTTTAGGTTTTAGGGTTTAGGTTTTCGGGTTTAGGGTTTAAGTTTTATGGTTCAAGGTTTGGGGTTTAGGATTTAGGGTTTAGGGCTTAGGGTTTAGGGTTAGGGATTAGTGTTTAGGGTTTAGGGTTTAGGGTTTTGGATTTAGTGTATAGGGTATAGGGATTAGGGTTTAGGGTTTTGGGTTTAGGGTTTAGAGTTTAGGGTTAGGGTTTAGGCTTTAGGGTTTAGGGTTTAGGGTTTCGGGTTTTGGTTTCAGGGTTTAGGATTTTGGGTTTTGGTTTTAGGGTTTAGTGTTTAGGCTTTCGGGGTTTAGGGTTTAAGTTTTTCGATTCAAGGTTTGGGGTTTAGAGATTATGGTTTAGGGTTTAGGGTTTAGGGTTTAGTGTTTAGGGCTTAGTGTCTCGAGTTTAGGGTTTAGGATTTTGGGTTTAGGGTTTAGTGTTAGGGTTTAGGGTTTAGGGTTTTGGATTTAGGGCTTAGGTTTTAGGGTTTAGGGTTTAGGTTTTAGGGTTTAGGGTTTAGGATTAACGGTTTAGGGTTTAGGGTTTAGAGTTTGGGACTAGGGTTTAGGGTTTAGGGTTTATGGTTTAGGGTTTAGTGTTTAGGGGTTAAGGTTTAGGGTTTAGGGTTTAGGGTTTAGGGTTTAGGGTTTGTGGTTTAGGGCTTATGGTTTAGGGATTAGGGCTTAGGGTTTGGGGTCTAGCATTTAGGGTTTAGGGTTAGGGTTTAGTGTTTTGGGTTTAGGGTTTAGGGTTTAGGTTTTAGGGTTTAGGATTTAGGGTTTAGGTTTTTGGGTTAGGGTTTTGGTTTTCGGGTTTAGGGTTTAAGTTTTACGATTCATGGTTTAGGGTTTAGGATTTAGTGTTTAGTGCTTAGGGTTTAGGGTTAGGGATTAGGGTTTAGGGTTTAGGGTTTTGGGTTACGTGTTTAGGGTTTAGGGTATGGGGATTAGGGTTTTTGATTTGGGGTTTAGTGCTTTAGGTGTAGGGATTAGGGCTTAGGGTTTATGGTGCAGCGTTTAGGCTTTAGGGTTTATGGTTTATTGTTAGGGTCTAGGCTTTAGGCTTTAGGGTTTAGGGGTTAACATTTCAGGTTTTGGATTTAGTGTTTAGGTTTTAGGGTTTAGAGTTTGGGTTTTAGGGTTTTTGGTTTAAGCTTTACGGTTCAAAGTTTGGGGTTTAGGATTTAGGGTTTAGGGCTTAGGGTTTGGTGTTAGGGATTAGGGTTTAGGGTTTTTGGTTTTGGGTTTAGGCTTTATTATTTAGGGTTTAGGGTTAGGGATTTGGATTTAGGGTTTAGGGTTTAAGGTGGAGGGATTAGAGTTTAGGGTTTAGGGTTTGGGTTTTAGGGTTTGGGGTTTGGGGTTTAGTGTTTAGGGTTTAGGGTTTAGGGTTTGGGATTTGGGATTAGGGATTAGGGTTTAGGGTTTAGGGTTTAGTGTTTAGTGTTTAGGGTTTGGGGTTTTGGGCTTTGGGTTTAGGGTTTAAGGTTTAGGGTTTAGTGTTAGGGTTTGGGGTTTAGGGTTTTGGGTTTAGGGTTTAGGCCTTAGGTTTTAGGGTTTAAGGTTTAGTGTTTAGGGTTTAGGAATAAGGGTTCAAGACTTAGGGTTTAGGGTTAGGGATTAGAATTTGGGTTTTGGGTTTTGGGTTTAGGGTTTAGGGTTTAGGGTTTAGGTTTTATGGTTTAGGATTTAGGGTTTAGGTTTTAGGGTTTAGTGTTTAGGTTTTCGGGCTTAGGGTTGAAGTTTTACGGTTCAAGGTTTGGGGTTTAGGATTAAGGGTTTAGGGCATAGGGTTTAGGGTTTAGGGTTTATGGTTAAGGGTTTAGGGTTTAGGGTTTAGGGTTTGGGTTTAGGGTTTAGTGTTTAGGGTTGAGGGTTTAGGGTTTAGTGTTTAAGGCTTAGTGTCTAGAGTTTAGGGTTTAGGATTTAGGGTTTAAGGTTTAGGGTTAAGGGTTAGAGTTTAAGGTTTTGATGAGAATCAATAAGCACCATGGAAGGATCCATTACATGTTTCAGTTGGGCCTATCATCAGATCGAGATCCAAGAAGATCAAAGAAATACTTCACGGGCTGATTCAAGATATTTGGGCTTATTCAAAAATGGGGCACTCCAAGCATGACCTTGAAAGATGAAGACTTACTAAACTTAATTCAAGTTTGTGATGGATCTAATCTTGTTTAATGGCTTTAATCTCCTTATTAATAATTGTGTGCTAATTCAAATATAGGATTTGACTTAATGGTGTATTGCAAGGCAACTAGCTTGCATAGGATTTTAGTAAGTTGTGAGAGTCATTAAATGTGTCTAGTAAGTTGGTATATTTAATGTCCTTGTCTCCCATGTTTGTATGGGAATTGCTAAGTATTTAATGTTCTTGTCTCCCATGTTTGTGTGGGAATTGTTAAGTGTTTAATGTCCTTGTCTCCCATACTAGCTATATATATCTCACCATTGTAAGATTGAAGAAGGAAATAAAAATGTGAGGCTTTGAGGCTTTGTTTCTTCTTGGTTCTTTTGAAGAACTTTTCGAACTTATCGGGATTTCCCGTGGCGTTCACCAATGACTTATCAAACGGCTTTCCACCACCGTTTGTGGCGTCTTCCTTATACTGAGGTTCGGGTTTCGCACTAAAGAACGGGTTCAGGTCGTATATACCAAAGTTCTTGTTTGTCGTAAACAACGGGTCGAGGTCTACCATTCATATCTATCCAAAAATCTGAATTTTAGCTTTCTTGGGCAAGCATTCCAACTTTGTTTGCTGGGTCTCAACGCGTGTCGATTGAGGTTCGCATCATTTGGTATCAGAGCTTAGGCTCTAAAATCAGGTTTACTATCTTTTATCTTTTGTTTCTTGCTATCATTCTATCTTTTAACTTTCGTTTTGTTTCATTTTTCTTGTTTTGTGACGTTTATCTAGCTGAAAAAAAAAAAAAAAGAATCAGAAAAGGAAAAGAAAAGAAAAGAAGGAGATAGTCAAAAAAAAAAAAAAAGGGGTGATATTGAAGCAATATATTCTATCATATGGTACTTATCAATGTTTTCTTTTTTCTCTTGAATCGTGCCTTTCGTAGTTTCATTTCTTTCGTTTCTTTCAAAGAATCTAGTTTTTGTCCTCCCCCTTTGATTCGTTGTTTCTATTGTATGTTTCTTGCCGTCGGTATTAGTTTAAATTCTGCAAGTTGAATTTCTTGATCACGTTTGTTAGTTCAATAAAGAACTGAAAAGGTGATGAGAATCAAGAAGCATCGTTAAAAGATCCATTGCATGTTCCAAATGGGCCTATTACTAGAGCAAGATCCAAGAAAATCAAGGAAGCACTTCATGGGCTAATTCAAGATATTTGGGCTTATTCAAAAACGGGCCACTCCAAGCTTGGCCCAAAGAAATATGAAGGTCTACTAAACATAATCCAAGTTTTTGATGAAGCTTAAATGTGTTAATCTCCTTAATAATGGTGTGCTATTCAAATAGGGGGATTTGATACTTTGACTTTTGTGTTATGTTTAATTTGTAATCATGCAAGACAACTTGTTTTGCTTGCACATGTCTTAGTAAGTTGTTGAGCCTACCTTTGACTTTTGTGTTATATTTAATTTGTAATCTTGCAAGAAGTCTTAATAAGTTGTTGAGAGTTGTTGAGTCTAATTTGTAATCTTGCAAGAAGTCTTAGTAAGTTGTTGTGAGTTGTTGAGTCTAATTTGTAATCTTGCAAGAAGTCTTAGTAAGTTGTTGTGAGTTGTTGAGAGTGGTTTGAAGTGTTTAATGCTTTGTCTCCTAGGCTATGCCTATAAATAGCCTTTACATTGTAAGAAAAACATTCATTGAATAGAAATCAAGCAAAGTGAGGATTTGTTTCTTCTTTGGTTCTTTAGAGAACTTGCGAACTTATCAAGGACTCTTCCTTGTGGCGTTCAAAATTTTATACCTTCGGTTCATGATTAATCTATAATCATTGGGTCGGGGTTTGCTACTTTATACTTTTGGTTCACGTTTCATTTGTAAGCGTTGGGTCGGAGTTTTCCTATCAAAATCTGAATTTTAGCTTTCTTGGGCAAGCATTCCAACCTTGTTTGCTGGGTCTCAACGCGTGTCGGTTGAGGTTCGCATCATTTGGTATCAGAGCTTAGGCTCTAAAATCAGGTTTTTCTATCTTCTATCTTTCATTTCTTGCTATCATTCTATCTTTTATCTTTCGTTTTGTTTCATTGTTCTTGTTTTCAGTGTACCAAGTTGAAAAAAAAAAAAAAAAAAAAAAAATTCAAAAAAAAGAAAAAGGTACTTATCAAAAAAAGAAAGAAAAAAAGAAAAAGAAAAAAGTGTGATATTAAAGCCATAGATACTATCATTTGGTACTTATCATTGTTTTCTTTTTTCTCTTGATTCGTGACTTTGGTAGTTTCATTTCTCTCAAAGAATCTAGTTCTTTGTCCTCTCCCTTTGATTCGTTGTTTCTATAATATTTTTCTTGCTGTCGGTATTAGTTTAAATTCTACAAGTTGAATTTCTTGATCACGTTTGTTAGTTCAATAAAGAACTGAAAAGGAGAAACTGCGAGTGGAAAAAGGCAAGAGAGTGTGAGACTAATATCGGGAAAAAGCCAATTTAAGAGTGAAACACGTGTGTGTGTTGTGAGGAATTATTTCTAACATTTTTTTTTTCTATAGTTTCAAAAATATGTCTTCCAGGGGTGACACATCAAACAAAGAAGGAAGGGACGAGTCTTCTTTCATGTTGCAGGCTATGCAACAACAATTTGAACGCATGAACGTGGTGTTTAATGAGATTCGAGATCGGATGGATAGGCAAGACGCTGTTATTGCTACTTGGCGCGAGGGGCATCCCCAAAGAGTCCCTAATGCCAGAAGGCAAGAAAGGCGTATGCACGTCGATGATTCTGATGGCAACCACGAGGATGAGTTCGAAGATGAAGAGGTTCAAGCTTCATTGAACGATGAGGGCAGGTTTGTGCCAAGGGGAGAAAGGCGTGGTAGAGGTTTCCAAAGAAATCCGAGATGGCGAGATGGGATTGACAGAAACCTAGGAAACATCAAAATGAAGATACCATCATTCCAAGGAAAAAACGATCCTGAAGCATACTTGGAATGGGAGAAGAAAGTAGAGTTGATTTTTGAGTGCCACAACTACTCTGAGGAGAAAAAGGTAAAACTCGCTGTCATTGAGTTTACTGACTATGCTATAATATGGTGGGATCAACTTGTGACAAACAGGAGAAGAAACCATGAGAGGTCTATTGAGACATGGGAGGAAATGAAGGCTCTTATGAGGAGGCGGTTTGTCCCTAGTCACTACTATAGGGACTTGTATCAAAAATTACAAAGTCTTATGCAAGGCTACAGGAGCGTGGATGACTACTATAAAGATATGGAAATTGCCATGATTCGAGCTAATGTAGAGGAGGATAGGGAAGCTACCATGGCAAGGTTTTTGAATGGGCTGAATCGGGACATTGCCAATGTGGTGGAGTTGCAACACTACGTGGAGTTGGAGGACATGGTGCACATGGCAATAAAGGTGGAATGACAGCTTAAAAGGAAAGGAACTCGGTCATTTCAAAATCCGGGCACCTCTACTTCATGGAAATCAAATTGGAAGAAAGACGAAGGAGCTGTTTTAAAGGCAAAGACTGAACCACCAAAAAGGAAAGACGAAGTTCCCAATGTCAACAAAGGTAAAACTGAATTCCAAACTCGTAATCGTGATATTAAGTGTTTTCGTTGTTTGGGAGTAGGTCACATAGCTTCACAATGTCCAAATAAAAGGACCATGATAGCACGTGTTGATGGAGAGGTGGAAACC